>NC_142081.1:114769901-114874901 GCF_054644295.1 Miniopterus natalensis | reverse complement strand
TCCTGTCTCACACCCTCACCCCCGAGATGAGATCTGTTATTCTATTTCATGCATCCATACCTCTCAACCTATTTTGTTAGTCAGTTTATTTTTGTTCATTAGATTCCACATATAAGTGATATCATGTGATATTTGTTTTTCTCAAACTGGCTTTTTTCTTTAAATAAAGCAAATATCAGTGATTATTACTATTGCAGAAGTATCATTTTACTTTATAAAACTTTCCTTTAAAAAAATTGAACTCTCCCACTATGTTTATCCATTTTTTCAATCCATTTGTACATGAAATATAACCTGAATGCCTATTATGCAGCAGACATAGTCTACTTAGGATGTTTTCAATCTCTCAGGCCCCTTTCATCCTTAAAATCTTCATGTTGCCCAATATGACCAAAATGAGAAATTCAAAATTGAAGTATTATCACAGTTGAAGCTTATTCTCCCTCCTTTCAAGCAAAAGCATTTCTGAAGGTAGTAAATTGTAAAAGATGACCTTTACCTGCCCTTTTGAAAATGCATAATAGTGTTAAACACTAATATTGATCATTGGGAAGATTTGCTTTCCATACAATCTATAAATCTAACTATTGAACAAAATGAGCCATTCTTTTCATTTAAATCCTGAGTTTCCTTTGGCTTAAATTTTCTTGAAAATCAAAGTAAGAATTACTTTAAAAAATTCTTGTTTTGTTCTTTTGGTCCTCTTTCCCCCATAAGGCTTTTAAGACCTAAAACTTATTTAAATGCCAACCAGTTGAACAGAAATGCAAGAGGTCTGTTGTATCGACCATTATTCACTCAGGGAAAGGCGCCCTGGATGGTATGATGCCAGTATTCTATGTATCAATAAGAAATTTTTTAAACAATGCTGCCAACTATAGTTGTAAGACATTCTGAATTAAAAATTGGATTCCAATGTTGGAGATGTGAAAATGTGAGAGAATAAGCATCTTAGAATCATTGAAATACTCAGTATTCTTTCTGATCCTTAAAACACGCCTGCAAAGTAGGTCTAGTGATACCATTTTACTTAATTGAAATGTTGTCTTTGTAAAGTCGTAGTAATAGTAATAGTGATACTAATATTATCTAACAATTATTGAGCAGTTTTTTTGGTGCTAGGAACTGTAGTAAATGCCTTGCATAGATTCTCATTAAAGCAAACTGGTGTCCTGTGAGATAACTACTATTTTTATCCCCATTTTGTTGATGAGGAAATTGAGGCACAGAAAGGTCAAGTGATAGCTAACAAGTGGCAGTTAAAACAGGATCAGACTCAAGCTGAGCTGAATGCCCAGGTCACCCTCTGTTCAGACAGGCTGCTGCTTCATTAATGTGCATAACAAGAACTAGTAAATATTGTACTGTCCCCAGAAGAAAACGAAGGTGTAGGGACAAATGTTTATAATTACCTGAATAATTGTGTATATTGAAATAGTGCACTCTAAGTTCCTAAAGAGTCCTCTCACTTTCATAGGACTGCCCTGCATGTAGCCTGTGCCTGTGGCCATCCCAAAGTGGCGACTCTCCTACTAGACAGAAATTGCCTGTTGAACCCCCGTGACTCTAAAAAGAGGACGCCTCTGATTCAGGTAGGTACTAGCCAACTATGTTAACATGCGATGGATTTGATGTAATCACTTAGAATAAAAATGGATTTCTCTCATTTAACTATAAGTCATTGGCAAAACTTGTGGAACGTTTATGTTGAATTCCTAGAATTTATAATCTATTTCTTGGCATAATACTGACAGGCTTTAGAATATCAGAATGAAGAGTGTGCAGCTATTCTGCTAGAACGTGGTGCTAATCCAAATATAATGGACATCGATGGCAACACCGCTCTCCACTATGCTGTCCTTGGTCACAGTAAAGCTATGGTGGAAAAGCTGCTTTTCCACAAAGCAGACATTGAAGCAAAAAATGAGGTATAGATCAAATAACTTTATTTACAAAATATTTGAAATACACATTTTTACTTTACTTGCAAGCATTTTCTTTCTCACACACATACACCGAACACAGTATTATCAGGCCCTGTCACCATGGCAACAACTCCAAAGCCCAGTCAGGGAGGGCTGGAGGAATGTAGTGCCCACAGAAGGGGCAAAGCTCTGTCTCCCAGCTACCCTTCTACCCCAGGAGGACAGCTTCCTCTTAGGGCCTGGGAGTGGGTGGGAGGCTCAGAGCCCAGAGGACTGAAGGCCTGGGGGAGTGAAGTGATGGTGGGGACTGGCTGCTATGCTGGCAGAGGCTTAGGAAATGGGTGCTGCTGGGCACGAGTGGGAGGGGGAGCCCTAGTGCCCAGCAAGGGGAGCTGGGTGAGTGCAAGTGGGAAGAGGAAGCCGCAGTCCCCAGGCAGTAAAGGAAGGACAGCATATCATGATAGGTACTGTGATAGGAACAAAGAGTCTTGGAATCAGGACTGTAAAGATCTGAAGTGGGATCTGGAGAATGATGTTGAAGTTAACCTGTTGAAAAGGGAGTGGAGGGCATTTTAACAGTCAGTGACTGCACAGGGGTGAGAGGAAAGCAGCTCCTTTTTCTTTACTTTCTATATTACATGTTTAAGTTCAGAGGATCTTTTATAAGTTTTAATATTCAGTTTGGATAGATGTAATTTTATAAATCATAAATTGTTTTCACTGCTCTACAGGATGGCCACACACCACTTTCACTTGCTAAACGTGAAAATAGACATCAGATGGCAGAGTTGTTAGTAAGCAGAGGTGCAAAAATTGACAACATAAAAAGGTACAATAGCTTGTTCTTCCTTTTTAGTTTGTACTTGGAGAGCACACTTATTAAAGCTGGGGACAGTGAAACAAGGAAGGGCTTAGGATAGAAGAAGCAATAGGAGAGAGCCTTGGTGGGGTTGCTTTGGCTCACTGTAAACTCAGAGGAAAGGGGCCTTGGAGACAGGTTCGGAGGGTTAGCCCAGGGTGAGCTTCCACTGCCCACTGCTCCCCTGGTTGCAAGTCTGATGAGGTCTCATAGAGTTTAGGAGATGGAAGCCTGAGAGGGTGAAGAGGGGCAAAGGAAAGGGTCAGGAGTGCTCCCAAGAGGGAGAGTGTGCTGCTCTTTTTGTTTTGAAACCTTAGTATTGATCTAGAGTGGTAACAATCATTCAAATGAGAAAGATTAAATTAACAAGAAGATTAACTTATAATTATACAGTAAAAAATATGAACATATTATCAGGTAGAAAAACAATTAATCTGACTGGGCAACTGGAATAACAGTATACTGGAGGATCATATTTATTTCTAATTTTGATTGATCTCATTTGCAATGTGACCTTTTTCATCATTTATTTTATATTAGCTAAAGGGGTTTCATATTAGTTTTATTAATTATGTATTTTATGGACTCTAACTGATAGTTTACTTGATACAATAGTGGACTTAGTCTCTCTTACAGTTTTTTTAACCATTACTATGTAGTTTTCCTTAAAAGGTGCATGTTAAATATAAATAGTTGATTTTGTGTTTTGGATAATCCTTTGCTTTAAATTGCTTTGTTTGACGAACACTGATATAATTAGGTTATCCCTAAGTGACTGTGAAAACTGCTACCAGATATAGTCTGGGCTCATCAGTTATTATTCTCTTTCATTTCTAGTATATTTTGATGTTTTTAGTTTTTATTGGTATGGGTAGAAGGAGAAAGATAACTTTAATTGAATAAACGCTTCCTTTAATGGAGGCAAGTTATATGTGAGTGATAAAGAAAAGAGACAAGGGCCTTCAATTCACACAAAATGGGGTTTAATGCCCAGCTTTCCTGCTTGCCAGGTGTGTGACCTTGGGAATGTTTCCTAGCATTTCCAAACATGTTTCTGGATATTGCAAGGAGGATAGTAATATATCCTTCAAGGGTGATTGTATGTAAGACTATCTAGTGGCTTTATCTTGTAAATATTTACTTTAAAATGCTAGTTAACAGGAAACTGAGGTTTAAAATAATTTCACTGTTAACTTTTTGTGGAGCAGGTAAGATTTAAGGCAGTTTGGGAATGGGAGTGAATTAGTCTATGTCATCAGTCAGACTCCAAGCAAAAGGCTAGACTAGTTTGAAGTAGCAATGGGCCAGATTCTTTATTTCAGGACTTTTAAGATCTTTATTGATAAGGATCCTAACATTATCCATTTCATTCCAAGTGGAACCTCTATGCATGGGGTTACAAATAAAGTCACATCTTTGGTTTTTCTAACTAGTTACTTGGGGTCTTGAAGTGTTCATGTTAGCAGAAAAATGTGTATTTGCTGGGGGCTATCTCCTATAGTCTCCCCCTTGAATTTTGTAGGAACCTAAAGGATTCCCTAAGTCCAAGGGAGACAGTCTCCTTTCACAAGTCAGATGGAGATGTAAAAAGGACACTCTGATCTCTCTGTTGTTTCCATTGGTTCTATTGCTGCAGAGTTGCTGTTGAAACAGGTCCTAAGTCATAATTGACCTTTGCTCCCAGGCTGCCCTTGCTGATCCAGATTCCTGAGAGTTCATGTTGCTTCACCCTTGGACTTGAAAGTCACAGCATTTTATAGTTTACATACATACGCTTATATGCTCGGCCATTATTCTAATTACCAGCACTGTGTTCTGGCAGCTTGGCTTCCTAGCTTTAGCTACCCACAGCCTTCCCCTGACACTGAAACAGCTATGTGCAGCTCACATATTAGCCAGACCTTCGCAGATGAGTTACCCTTTTAGCTTCTTGTTTGTTTTTTCCTGCCAGCAGGTATTAGATGGAATGACCATTGTAAGCTGTCAGAGAGGTTCAAATAATGCTGCAGGAAAAGACCAGACTTTCCTTTCTCCTTTGTTACCAGATCTGTACCCCATGGTCGCTTTATATCCTGTAGAGCATCTTTGTTTAGGTAGTGGAAGGTCCCATATCGCCTTTCCCAGAATAGTAGGTACCAACTTGCCTGAGATTCCATAATTACAGTTGTCCCCTCAAGTGATATCTTTGCCATAATAATGACACTTTCCCAAGTGACTTGAATTTACTTCCGGTTTCAAAATATTTTAAATTATGCCTCACCTGGAAGTCAGTCAATAGAAAGCTCTGAATCAAAAGTAGGTTATTGGGCATGAGGCTTGCTAAGGGCCCATGCATGCCTCATCAGTATCCATGAGTGGCAAGTAGGATTCTAACTCTCAAACTAAATGGGGGTGGACAAGGAGATTACGCATCATTCTCATAAAGATCTGCTTCATCACAGTTTGAGTAGGTAGAGAAGGGAGAGTGGGAGTCCAGGCCAGGTCGTGACTTCTCTTAGTTTTCTGCCATTGGGATGATTAACTACAAAAATAGGGCAGTATTTTCATATCTGACTTCATGAAGAAATGTAATTGTAAATAAATTTAGTTGCAAGTTATATACTAGTTGAGATACCCTGAATTACAAGCCATGAAGAAAGAACAGTTAATAACCAAAATTAATATTTTCTAAAATCTGCAATATTTGAATGTTAGAAACTTTGAAAAACCCACATTGGTGTTTATTTGGGATTCCAAAATAGTTTCCACAAATAAAGTTCATGAACAGGTTTATTCTTTGCCTTACTCTTTCTCTGAACATGTCTTTTTGCTGTACTATCTCATATAGTCATCCTAATAGCCTTCTAAAATAAGGCAGTAAGATTCATATTTTGTAGAGGAGGACTCTGACCCAAAGAAAAGTGACTTGTTTGAGAACAAATAGATGATGGTTATAGAACTATGCTGTCTGAGTTGAAGACACTTGCCATTATGTCAAGCTAACACTAATTAATTCACTGAAAGATATGGCCCTCAAATCATGACTATTTCATGTAACTTTATTTTAAGTTATGTGCTTAATAAAAAGTTTGTAGAACTTACAAATTTGAAGTGTATGGTATAATTAAAGTTTGAATATTAGCTCTGATATTACCTGCAATATTCTAAGAATTTACCACATTTGGAAAATATTTTGCTTTAGTATTAATACAGTAATATTATTTATCACCATTTCTTTATACATAGTTATCAACAACTAAGTACTGAATATGAAGGAGAAAGGCCATCTGTAAAATGTTCTGAAGAAAGCGATCATGGTAAGACTTCTGATAGTGAATTACCTTAAGTGTCCCCACCATAGATAAAGAGTAAGGAAGTTTTGATAAAGAAAGAGCAGTTAAAAAAAACCACAATGTGTAAGTTATGTGTATAGTATTCCTTAATTTCTTCCTTAATAGACTAGTATCTAGTATTATTTAAACACTTAATTGTAGGTGATTTAAAATCTGGAACAATATTGTTTGAAAGGAAGTTCATTTATTTATTCATGAATTCTAATATTCTATATGATATGGTTACGTAAAAAAGTAAAAAGATTTAAGTTAGGATGCAGTATATTTCCTCGATAATCACAGTATAACAAATTGGACTTGTTAAATATAGATGTTTTGTTTAGTTTTCACAGCAAATAGATTACACTTAGTAAATGAATACTTGTTATTACATAGTGATTTGCCTCACTAAAAAGTCACTAAAACTACAAATTCAAAAACACTTTCCTGGCACCAAAAACAAGTAGCAAACGGTAAGAACTACAACACTTAGCCAAGTGAAACAATCCCAACGATACTGGATTTTAAAGATATCTACCAATAGTACAGAAGTCAGAGAGGCAACGCCAGTTGAGAAGCATAGCTTATTTTACATATTATACCAATAAGGCCTCACTATGATCAACTTCATTCCTCAGAAGTCCAAACAGAATGAGGCATGTTGACTTCATTAGAACAAGGCGATCCTTCTGCTTGTTGGATAATTGTCATGACACTGTAACTTCCTTAGAACCAGATGCTCTGTTGCCATTGGTCAAAGATAATCATAATAAATATTCAAATAGCTCAACTTGGGACTCAACAAATTATAATAAAACTAGAAAAAAGTTTCACATTAACAAAAATGCCAGTGAGCTACCCAGCTGTGGCACTGAGTTCATTGTGCGATGTGAACTCCATGAGGACGCCTTCTTGCACATAGTAGACCTTCATCAAGAACTTGTGTAGGTTGGTTTTACAGACTATAGGAAACACAAAGATGCAATAGAGTTTTGACCTTGAAGGTGCTCATAGTATCAGATAGCTGCCCCTGGTTTATATCTCTGTATTTTTGAACCAGAATTTTCAAATACAATTTCAAAATTCAGTTACTCATTGGTCCACTTCATGGTTTGCTATTTAATTCTCACATATCTTAAAGTACTAAGCATTATTCTGATTTTACAGAATGCATTCCATTTACAATGTAGGTTTTTTTCTAGGCATATGTCTTTCTCGTTTGTTCTACTTAAAAAATCTTCTTAATTTATGATGGAACAACGATAGTTGCTGTTATTTCCCCTCTGTGAAAGCCATTCATTAAGAGCCCATGTTTGACTAGGGCAGTTGACAGTAGCAAAGTAAAGCAGAGAAAGAAAAGAAGTCCAGTTCACATGCTTTCATGAGGATTAAGTGCAAAAACTTAGTAGAGGGAGAGAAATCTAAGACGGCTGATTAAAAGGTCTCCAGCGTGTGCACTGGCCTGTGAATTGGACATGGAGAATAGGACTTTATCAGATGAGCAGGGAAGAGCAACAGTTCAACAGGAAAGACCAGATTTTTCCCACACATTTTGAGTTTGTTGGAATATCCATGGGTAACTCAGCCTACATTTTGGATACAGTTACTTTGATTCTTTACCTTGTCCTGTCAACAACTGCCTTTCATAGGAGAGCCATGTTTGTAGTGTCATAAGACATTAAGAAAAAGTTTAGAAACAAATAGAACTGTGTCATCATTAGAACACTATTGTACTATCTTTGAGAATTATCCTGTTACTCTCGCTACCCCAGGTACTCGATAGATTCATAACTATTGTACAAAGGAATGAAACCCTGCTTAGTTGGAGAAAATTGCCAGCGTGATGTTTCATTATCCTATAGGAACTTTCATACTATAGAACGTGTTATCAGTCATTAGGATTCTGAATCTTATATTTTCAATAAATAGAATTGTTGCTTATTTCACATTATTTTCTGACATCATCGTTTCATTTATCTCTTTCATGCTTTTATTCAATTAGATCAAGAGGAATGTTTGGTAGAAGAAATAAGAATAACCAATTCCATGACTGGTATGTGTGAAATCACCTTCTGCTTCTAATCATGTAGAACATAACATCACCCATCATAAATGCCACATAATGCCATTGTGTTAAGGGTCCCTAAATCCACACCCAGGTGTGCTTATTTACTAGAAAAATTCATTGTATCAACATATAGTTTTACTCCTACCTGTGACTTACTAGAGTGGAAGAAGAATAGGAAACTCAGCAAGCAGAAAAGGTGCCTGTGAAAAAGTGCAGAGGACACCTGGCACAAGCTTGCAAGAGCCCTCTCTTTGTGGAGCTCCCAAGATGTGCTAAAGTATTCCAGTGTCGAATTCTGACAACACATGTGAAATGCCATCTACCTGTCCCAGAGTCCCGTTAAACTCAGTATCAAGGGTTTTATGGCACCCTAGTCACATAGGCATCTCCCTCTCAGTGTGTGCCAAAATTCTAGATTCCCAGAAGGAAAGCAAGTGTTTAGAATGAACCCATTGGTTGTAGGAATGCCTGGATCAGGCTGGCCGGACTCCTATAATTTTCCTTAATTTCTTCCTTAATAGACTAGTATTCTGTATTATTTAAAGTTAATTGAGGTGATTTAAAATCTGGGACAATATTGTTTGAAAGGAAGTCATTTATTTATTCATGAATTCTAATATTCTATATGATATGGTTACGTAAAAAAGTAAAAAGATTTAAGTTAGGATGCAGTATATTTCCTTGATAATCACAGTATAACAAATTGGACTTGTTAAATATAGATGTTTTGTTTAGTTTTCACAGCAAATAGATTACACTTAGTAAATGAATACTTGTTATTACATAGTGATTTGCCTCACTAAAAAGTCACTAAAACTACAAACTCAACAACACTTTCCTGGCACCAAAAACAAATAGCAAACGGTAAGAACTACAACACTTAGCCAAGTGAAACAATCCCAACGATACTGGATTTTAAAGATATCTACCAGTAGTACAGAAGTCAGAGAGGCAACGCCAGTTGAGAAGCATAGCTTATTTTACATATTATACCAATAAGGCCTCACTATGATCAACTTCATTCCTCAGAAGTCCAAACAGAATGAGGCATGTTGACTTCATTAGAACAAGACGATCCTTCTGCTTGTTGGATAATTGTCATGACACTGTAACTTCCTTAGAACCAGATGCTCTGTTGCCATTGGTCAAAGATAATCATAATAAATATTCAAATAGCTCAACTTGGGACTCAACAAATTATAATAAAACTAGAAAAAAGTTTCACATTAACAAAAATGCCAGTGAGCTACCCAGCTGTGGCACTGAGTTCATTGTGCGATGTGAACTGTATGAGGAAGCCTTGCACATAGTAGACCTTCATCAAGAACTTGTGTAGGTTGGTTTTACAGACTATAGGAAACACAAAGATGCAATAGAGTTTTGACCTTGAAGGTGCTCATAGTATCAGATAGCTGCCCCTGGTTTATATCTCTGTATTTTTGAACCAGAATTTTCAAATACAATTTCAAAATTCAGTTACTCATTGGTCCACTTCATGGTTTGCTATTTAATTCTCACATATCTTAAAGTACTAAGAGTTATTCTGATTTTAGAGAATTCATTCCATTTACAATGTAGGTTTTTTTCTAGGCATATGTCTTTCTCGTTTGTTCTACTTAAAAAATCTTCTTAATTTATGATGGAACAACGATAGTTGCTGTTATTTCCCCTCTGTGAAAGCCATTCATTAAGAGCCCATGTTTGACTAGGGCAGTTGACAGTAGCAAAGTAAAGCAGAGAAAGAAAAGAAGTCCAGTTCACATGCTTTCATGAGGATTAAGTGCAAAAACTTAGAGGGAGAGAAATCTAAGACGGCTGATTAAAAGGTCTCCAGCGTGTGCACTGGCCTGTGAATTGGACATGGAGAATAGGACTTTATCAGATGAGCAGGGAAGAGCAACAGTTCAACAGGAAAGACCAGATTTTTCCCACACATTTTGAGTTTGTTGGAATATCCATGGGTAACTCAGCCTATATTTTGGATACAGTTACTTTGATTCTTTACCTTGTCCTGTCAACAACTGCCTTGCATGGGAGAGCCATGTTTGTAGTGTCATAAGACATTAAGAAAAAGTTTAGAAACAAATAGAACTGTGTCATCATTAGAACACTATTGTACTATCTTTGAGAATTATCCTGTTACTCTCGCTACCCCAGGTACTCGATAGATTCATAACTATTGTACAAAGGAATGAAACCCTGCTTAGTTGGAGAAAATTGCCAGCGTGATGTTTCATTATCCTATAGGAACTTTCATACTATAGAACATGTTATCAGTCATTAGGATTCTGAATCTTATATTTTCAATAAATAGAATTGTTGCTTATTTCACATTATTTTCTGACATCATCGTTTCATTTATCTCTTTCATGCTTTTATTCAATTAGATCAAGAGGAATGTTTGGTAGAAGAAATAAGAATAACCAATTCCACTACTGGTACGTGTGAAATCACCTTCTGCTTCTAATCATGTAGAACATAACATCACCCATCATAAATGCCACATAATGCCATTGTGTTAGGGGTCCCTAAATCCACACCTAGGTGTGCTTATTTACTAGAAAAATTCATTGTATCAACATATAGTTTTACCCCTACCTGTGATTTACTAGAGTGGAAGAAGAATAGGAAACTCAGCAAGCAGAAAAGGTGCCTGTGAAAAAGTGCAGAGGACACCTGGCACAAGCTTGCAAGAGCCCTCTCTCTGTGGAGCTCCCAAGATATGCTAAAGTATTCCAGTGTCAAATTCTGACAACACATGTGAAATGCCATCTACCTGTCCCAGCGTCCTGTTAAACTCAGTGTCAAGGGTTTTATGGCACCCTAGTCACATAGGCATCTTCTCCATCATGTGTGCCAAAACTCTAGACGGCCAGATGGAAAGCAAGTGTTCAGCATGAACCCCATTGGTTATACAAACTCCTGGATCAACCTGGATGGGCTACTATAGTTTTTCTTAATTGCTTCCTTAATAGACTAGTATTCAGTATTATTTGAACAGTTAATTGTAGGTGATTTAAAATCCGGAGCAATATTGTTGGACAAGAAGTTCATTTATTTAGTCATGACTTCTAATATCCCATATGATAGCTTTATGTAAAAAAGTAAAAGTATTTTAAGTTAAGATATAGTATGTTTCTTCTATAATCACAATATAACAAATTGAACTTGTAAAGAATGGATCTTTAGTTTTTACAGCAATTGGATTAAACTAAATGAATGAATACTTCTTATTACATACTGCTTTGTGTCACTAAAAAGTCATTAAACTAGGAACAGAACAATACTTTCCTGGAACCAGAAACTAATGGTTAACAATAAAAACGACAACAGTTATCCAGTGGGCAAGAATACCAATGAGATTGGTTTTTAAACATATCTGGGTAGTACCTAAGTCAGAGAGGCAATGCCAGTTGAGAAGTAGAGGTTATTTTACATAGTGTACCAAAAAAGGTCTCACTATGATCAACTTCATTCCTCAGAAGTCCAAACAGAATGAGGCATGCTGACTTCATTAGAACAAGACGATCCTTCTGCTTGCTGGATAATTGTCATGACACTGTAATTTCATTAGAACTACATGCTTTGTTCCCATTGGTGAAAAGATAATCGCTATAAATATTCAAATAGCTCAACTGGGACTTAACAAATTATAAAAAATGTAGAGAAATGTTTCACAATAACAAAAATGCCAGTGTGCTACCAACTGTGGCACTGAGTTCATTGTGCCTGCCACCTGAACTGTATGAGGACACCTTGGACTTAGTAGACCTTCAACAAGAACATGTGTAGGTTGGTTTTGCAAATTATAGGAAACGAAAAGATGAAATAGTGGTGACTTTGAAGGTGCTGATAATATCAGAAAGCTGTGCCTGGTTTATTCCTGTGTGTTTTTTTGAAACAGAATTTTCAAAGAAAATCTCAAAATTCAGTTGTTGATTGATCTTAATGGTTTGCTATTTCACTCTCAGGTGTCTTTTAGGTACTAGGTGTTCTGCTGATGTTCCAGAATTCAAACATTTTAAAAACCGGGTCCCTCCCTTCGAAGACCTTCTTATTACCATTGTCATTTCTATTATTTCCTATACTTTATTCAGTGCCTACCAGGAGCCTGAGCAGACTAGGATCTTACTCTTGTCATTATTCCTTTGCATTGATGTGTAGTATGTGCCAGACACTTTAAATGTATGGTGAGCATTAGAATTTTAAAAATGTAGGCGAGGGGTCGGAGGCGGCCTGGAGCCCGAGGGCGTCCGCGGGGGTTCCGGGCACCGGCTCCCCGAGCCCGCAGCCCGCCCTCTGGAGCCGCGCAGCCGGGTAAGGGGCTGGGATGGGGGAAAGGCCGGGGGGTTCCCGGGAGCCCTCCAGGAGGGGTCCCCCAGGACTCAGGCCCTCGCCCCCCACCCCCGCAGGCGGGCACCGGGGGCAGGTGCGGGGAGGCCGGTCCCGCCCGCCCGGGGCCCCCGGCGCTCACCTGGCCCGGGCGACGCAGCAGCAGCAGCGGCGGCAGCGCCCAGGAGCCCGGCGAGCGCCGAGGTGCCCGCGCCTCCCGCGCCCTCCGCTTCATGCCCCGCGCGCCTGGGAACGCGCCCGCGCCGCGCGAGTCGGGCCCCGCCGTGCGCCCCAGCCCCGCCGCCGCCTCCAGCCGGTCAGCCCGGGTCCCGCTCCGCCCGCCCGGGCTTCCCCGCAGCCACACGGCTGGGCCTGGCGCGGAGGTCGCGGGAGGGTCGCGTCCCTGGGCACGCAGGAGCGAGCGGGGCGCAGCGAGCGGAGCCCCCCGCCCCCGCGCGGTGACAGCTTCGCCGCTTCGCCGCCCCCGCCGCCTCCCCTGCGCTCCAGCGGCTCCGCCTGCAGGGATTGAAGGCGAGCAGCCCGCCCACCGCTCCCCTCCCCTCTGAATATTCATCGCTTTCTCCGGGCTGGCTAGCCCGCGGCCACGAGCCCCGCGGCCCCTGGTCGCCTCCCCCGCAGCCCCCGCCCCCGCGCGGCCGGTCCAGCGGCAGGGAGGGGGCAGCAGCGGGCCCCCTGCGCGCCTGCCCTGCTCCCCTCCGGCCGGCGGAGGAAGCACCCCCACCGCGCTGCCGGCCCCGGGGCCCTCCCACATTTCTGGGACCGGGAGCCGGGGACCACGAGGCCGGGACGCCGACCCCGCGCCTCAGCCCGCACTCCTCAGGGGCGCCTGGCCTCGGTCAGTCCCCACGCCCGGGTCTGGGTCTCCACAAGCTGACCGAAAGCCCTGCCGAGGGCACAGCCAGGCCTGCATTAGCCAGCAAACCGGGGGAGGCCTGGTCTACCTGGCCGGTGGGCGGGCTTGGGGTGCTGGAACCCCTAAACTGCAGGAGAGGGTGCTGTGTGCTGCGTTCTCCACGCCCCCACCCCGGGCGGAGGGGCAGAGAGCCTGTGACCCGGCCCCAGCTCTGCCATATGGTGCACCTGGCTCTGCTGGCACCACCGCTGTGTGGCCTGGGAACAGGCATTTCGCCGCTCTGGGCCTCCTTTCCCCTCTGTGAGATACAGACAAGACTAATACCTGGCCAGAGAGACTCTACTGATGATTACATGAGACAATGAGGGGAAAGTCCCAAACACTGGGCCTGACACAGAGTGGGCCTCAATAAACATAAGCTCTCCTGGCAGCTTTCATCACTTCCTCACAGAAGTTCAGGGCCCTAAGAGGTTCAAGATTACTACAGATGCTACCACTGTGCCCATGCACAGAGGAGGAAACTGAGGATCTGGAAGCCTAAGCCAGTGGCCAAGAAAACAAGGTGCAAAGCACCAGGTGACAAACTGCCTCCAGGTACCCCTTGTACCTCAAGCTCCCCATCTGGAAGACGGGAAGACACCAGTGCTGAAAGGATCTACACAGCTCCTACCAGACAGGCAGAGAAGACAGGTGGTTTGAAAGGCTCTTGTGTTCATCATGCCCAGAGGGAAGGAAAGCTGCCAGGTCTGCGGGCTGCCCCGGTACTCACAGACCCTACAGACCCTACAAATCCACCCAGGCCTCCGCGGCTTCGTGGCAAACAGCTCCAGGAACTCCAGCGTGCACTTGGGTTTTCTCCTGGATGCCCGCACTGAAGTGTTGGTTGGAACCGGATTTCCCCACCACGTGGCGATGAAAGAGAACACACAGCCTTTTCAGTAAAAGGAGTTAAGACCTGTATAGTAAACTACCTGTTCAGTCATAAACAGATTCCACTGGATTAATGACCCAGATGAGAACAGCACTTAACCCTGAGGGGGTGTGATATAAACTCCCTGAGGGCAGGGATTGGGCTTTTCTCACCCAGGTCTCCCTGCCACACCTCACTCTGCGCCTTGCCCCTAGCAGGAACTCAAAACTTATGCCGCTGCATGCTTGTATAAATGATGTGAAACTTCAGTTTTCTGCAAGGATAAATTAGAGAAGGGTCAGTCACTTTGCAAAAAAAAAAAAAAAAAAGACTTAATTCCAATTTACAGGCCTGTTACTTCCCCTGAAAATTCCTAGATGCGCGCCAACCCAGAGTTGGATGCACACCCCCCTTCGTGGTCTCCTAGGTCCCTGTGTGAACCTTATCTAACCACAATGTTGTAATTGCCTGTTTATTTCACCATCTTCCTCACTGGACTCTAAGCAAATCCCTTGTATTCCCAGCACATAAGTCACCCAACAATATTAATTTAGTTGAATTGAATGCATTCCCTTGAATTGCAAACTATGGTATTAAATATATGCTTGTTCTCTCTCTCTCTCTCTCTCTCACACGCGCGCGCGCGCACACACACACACACACACATATCCCCCCAAATTCCATTTGCAAACAACTTTTAGAAATAAATCTGCTGTGCAAAGTCCAGGGCTCATTCTCTTTGAGAATACAGTTTAATGATATTTGACCTTTTAATCATGTCCACCTTCAAGCAACAGCTACAGCTTTGCTGAATACAGGGCCAGATGCATAGGGAACAAAAGAGCAGAACCAAGAAGTTGGAATGAAGGGCTCCTGGATGTGCTCCCAAAGTGCCTGATAGGAATTAGCCGGTGGCTTGTTAGAACATAGGTTCCCATTGTTTTCTATAGACTGTGGAGGATGAGGCCTGGGAATACGTATTTTTAACCAGCTCCTTGGGTCATTCTTGCTGTCAAGCAGGATTGGAAAACAGTGTCCATCCTATCATCGGCCTGCATTGTATCCCCAACAGAAATAAAGACCAGTGATCAGGTACCTAGGAGGTGCCAGGTACTAATAAATAAATAAATAAATAAATAAATAAATAAATAAATAAAAAATGTAGGCGAGGCCTTGGCCAGGTAGGTCAGTTAGTGAAAGCATTGTCTCCAAATGCAAAAGTTGTGGATTTGATCCCTGGTGAGGGCACATACCAGAATCAACCAAGGAATGCACAAGGAAGTGGAACAAGAAATCACTGTTTCTCTCTCTCTCTGTTTCTCCCTGTCTCTCTCACAAATCAATTGAAAAGAAGATTTATAATTAAAACAAAAAGTGTGGGTGGAGTATAGAGTAAGCATGCAGAACGTGAAGAAGTTTGCCAGGTAGAGGGGCAGAAGAGGGATGTTTAGCAGGAGCCTGTGCTGTACAGTACATCTGAGTGGCTCACATATGTTATAACTACAAGGTTCACTCCTTATTCATGTTTTTCTATATTATCCGTCTCCTCAACTCACTAGTGTCTGGCATCCATGAGTTTGTTCCCTGTAGCTATTGAGTGTGTTTCTGTTTTGTTGTTTTAGAGTCCACATGCCAGACATACTATATTTGTCTTTCTTTGTCTTATTTCCCTTAGCATAACAGCCTCTTAATCCATCCATGTGATTTTAAATGGCAAGATTTCTTTCTTTCCATGTCTTAGTGATATTTCATTATATACTATATACTTGCTACATCTTCTTTCTTTTTTTTTTTTATCAAAAGACATGTACATTGCTTCCATATCTTGGTTATTGTAAGTAATGCTGCAGTGAACACAGGGGTGCAGATATCCTTTCAAATCTGTGTTTGTTGTAAATGCCCAGAAGTGGATAGCAGTTGTATTTCTAATTTTGTGAAGAACCTCCATGCTGTTTTCCATAGTGACTGTACCAGTTTACAATCCCATGAGCAGGGCACGAGACTTTCTCTTTTCTCCCCCATCATGGCCAACCCTTATTATTTATTTATTCATATCTTGAGGACAGCCATTCTGAGAGGAATGAGGTGGTCCTGCATTATGGCTTTCATTTGCATTTCCCTGATTACTGATGTTGAGCTATGTGTTTTTTAAATAGGAGGAAAACTGAGAAGCTTGCAGTTTACTTTCTCTAACATTTAATAGGCTTGGGGTACATCACATGCTCACTCTTAAATCACTTAGTGGTAACCTACTACTGTGATTAGCTTAGTATAAACATTTCTATTTTTGAGCTGGGCAGATACCACCTTATTTGTGTATCAGGACAGTAAATGTCAAAATACAGCTGGGGGTCTCCAGCAAGAAGGTAGGGAGTCAGCAATATTTACTGCAGGGATTCATAGCAGAGTATCGAGCAGAAATGCCATAAGATTACATTTGATGGGGGCACTCTGGTTTTGATGTGAAGGGGGGATCAGGAAGCTTTTTCTGTAAAGGGCTTGACTTTAGGCCATGTGGTCTGTCATATCTCCTCAAGTCTGCCATTGTAGTGTGAGAGCAGTCACAGACAATATGTCAGTGAGAAGGCAGGACTGTGTTCCAGTGAGACTTTATGTACAAAACCAGATGACAGGTTGTTTTAGATCCATGGGCCCTAGTTTGCAAAGCCCTCATGTAGAGGACAGATTGAAGGAAACCACATAAAGGGAGTGCGAGACAAAGGAAGCCTGGACTAGCATCAGGTCATGATGAAGGTGTTATCCATCCATGCTGAAATCAAGTCAGGAGGATCAATTCATTCCATTTAAGATGATTGTGTTTTTCTAGGTGTATGTCTTTCTCTATTGTTCTGCTTTAAAATTTTTAATTTATGAATGAATAATAATAGTTGCCCTTATTTTTGACCCTGTGAAAGCCAGCCATTTGAATAGGGCAGTTGACAAGAGCTAAATAAAGCAGAGAAAGAAAAGAAGTGTAGTTCATTTGCTTTCATGACAATTAAGTGTCAAAAGTTAGTGGAAGGAGAGAAATCTAAGAGCGTTCATTCATAGGTCTCCAGCTTGTGCACTGGTGTGTGAACTGGAGGTGGAGAATAGGACTTTATCAGATGAGCAGGGAAGAGCAACAGTTCAACAGTAAAACCCATTTTTTCCCCACACATGTTGAGTTTGTTGGAATATCCATGGGTAACTCAGCCTACATTTTGGATACAGTTTCTTTGACTTTTTACCTTGTCCTGTCAACAACTGCCTTTCATAGGAGAGCCATG
The DNA here is from genome assembly GCF_054644295.1 of Miniopterus natalensis. Classification (NCBI taxonomy): domain Eukaryota; kingdom Metazoa; phylum Chordata; class Mammalia; order Chiroptera; family Miniopteridae; genus Miniopterus; species Miniopterus natalensis. The sequence continues at coordinate 114,857,353 of NC_142081.1, read as the reverse complement.
TTTTTAGTGTCATAAGATATTAAGGAAAAGTTTAGAAACAAAGAAATAGAACTATGTAATCACTAGAACACTACTGTGCTATCTTTGAGAGTTATTGTTTTTCTCTCGCTACCTCAGTTACTTGATTGATTCATAACTATTGTACACAGGAATTAAACCTTCTTTAGTTGGAAAAAATGGTCAGTGTGATGTTTCATTTTCTTTATGTAAACTTTCATATTATAAAATGTGTTATAAGTTATTGAGATTTTGTATTTTATATTATCAATAAATGGAATTGCTTTTTTCATATTATTTTCTGACATCATAGTTTCACTTATCTCTTTTGTCCTTTTATTCAAATAGATTTAAAGGAACGTTTTGTAGAAGAAATAAGTGTAACCAGTTCATCGAGAGGTATGTATGAAATCACCTTCTGCTTCTAATCATGTAGAACATACAATTCCACATCATTAAAATGCCACATAATGCCATTCTGTGAGGGGTTCATAAATCCATACCTATGTGTGCTTATTTACTCAAAAAATTTATAGTACTCAACATATAGTTTTACTCCTACCTATGATTTACTAGAGTGGAAGGAGCATAGGAAACTCAGCAGGGAGAAAAGGTGAGCGTGAAGAAGTGCGGAGTATACCACGTCAAGCCAGCAAGAGATATCTCCCTGTGGAGTTCCCAAGATATGCTAAAGTATTCCAGTGTCAAATTCTGACAACACATTTGAATGCTGTCTACGAGTGCCAGAGTCCTGTTAGATCAGTGCCAAGGGTCTTATGGCACCCCAGTCACAGAGGCGTCTTCCCCATAGTGTGTGACTTTCAGGTGTACAACGTGGTGGTTTGACCTTTACATACTCTAGGATGCGATCACCACGCTAAGTCTAGGCACCTTCTATCTCCGTGTAAAGTTATTAGGATACTGACATATTCCCTTTGCTGAAAGTATATCCGGGTGGCTCACAGATGTCATAACTAAAATATTGACTTCTTATTCACATTTTTCTATATCATGTATCTCCTCAACTCACTAGCCTCTGGCAACCATGAGTTTTTCCCCTGTAGCTATTGAGTGTGTTTCTGTTTTGTTTTGTTGTTTTAGATTCCAACTGTAAGTGAGACATACTACATTTGTCTTTGTCTGTCTTACTTCACTTAGCATAACAGCCTTTTTGGTCCATCCATGTTCTCGTAAAAGGCAAGATTTCCTTCTTTTCATGTCTGAGTGATATTTCATTATATACCATATACTTGCTACTTCTTTCTTTCTTTGTCTATCGAGGGACACCTACATTGCTTGCATATCTTGGTTATTGTAAGTAATGCACAGTGAACATAGGGGTGCAGATATCTTTTCCAATCTGTGTTTAGGTTTTTGTTGTATAAATGCTCAGAAGTGGAAAGGCAGTTCTATTTCTAATTTTGTGAGGCATCTCCATGCTGTTTTCCATAGTGATTGTACCAATTTACAATCTCAGGAACAGGACACGAGGCTTTCTCTTTTCTCCATATCGTGGCAAACACTTGTGATTTATTTATTTATATTTTGAGGACAGCCATTCTGAGAAGAGTGAGGTTGTCCTGCATTATGGCTTTCATTTGCATTTCTCTGATTAGTGATGCTGAGCTATGTGTTTCTTTTAAATAGGAAGAAAACTGAGAGGCTTGCAGTTGACTTTCCCTAACATTTTATAAGCTTGGGGTACATCATATGCTCACCCCTAAACCACTTAGTGGTAACCTAGGTACTGTGATTTTCTTTGTATAATCAATTCACTTTTTGGAGCTGGGCAGTTACCACCTTATTTGTGTATCAGGACAGTAAATGTCCAAATACAGAAGGGGGGGTCTCCAGCAAGAAGGGAGACTAAGGTAGGGAGTCAGCAATATTTACTGCAGGAATTCATGGGAGAGTACTGAGCAGAAGTGTCACAAGATTAGATTTGATGGGGGCACTTTGGTTGTGGTATGAAGGAAGGATCAGCAAGCTTTTTCAGTAAAGGGCCTGACTTTAGGCCATGTGACCTGTCATATCGCCTCAAGTTGCCATTGTAATGTGAGAGCAGACATAGACAATACGTCAGTAAAAAGACATGACTGTATTCTAATGAGACTTTATGTACAAAACTGGATGGCAGTTTGTTTTAGACCCATGGGCCCTAGTTTGTAGAGGACAGACAGAAGGAAACCACATAAAGGGAGTGGGAGACAAAGGAAGCTTTGCCTTCTTGGACTAGCATCGGGCCATGATGAAGCTGAATTCAAGTCAGGAGGGTCAATGCATTCCATTTAAAATGTTGGTGTTTTCTTAGGAGTATGTCTTTCCTGTTTGTTCTGCTTAAAAAATCTTTTTAATTTATGAAGGAACAATAATAGTTACTGATAGATTTGATGCTGTGAAAGCCAAGCATTTGACAAGGGTAGTTGACAGCAGCAAAATAGTGCAGAGAAAGAAAAGAGGTCTAGTTCATATGATGTCATGACGATTAAGTGTGAAAAGGTAGCAGAGGGATAGAAACCTAAGATGGTTCATTAATAGGTCTCCAGCTTGTGCACTGGCATGTGAATTGGACATAGAGAATAGGACTTTATCAGATGAACAGGGAAGAGCAACAGTTCAACAGGAAAGACCAGTTTTTTCGCACACATCTTGAGTTTGTTGAAATATCCCTGAGTAACTCACCCTACATTTTGGATACAGTTTCTTTGATTCTTTACCTTGTCCTGTCAACAACTGCCTTTCATAGGAGAGCCATGTTTGTAGTGTCATAAGATATTCAGAAAAAGTTTAGAAATCAAGAACTGTGTAATCACTATAACACTACTGTAAGATCTTTGAGAAATATCGTTTTTCTCTCGCTACCCCAGTTACTTGATTGATTCATAATTATTGTACAAAGGAAGTAAACCCTGCTTAGTTGGAGAAAATGGTCACAGTGATGTTTCATTTTCTTTACTTAAACTTCCATACTATAGAATGTGTTATAAGTTATTGAGATTCTGTATTTTATATTTTCAATAAATATAATTGTTGCCTTTTTCATATTATTTTCTGACATCATCATTTCATTTACCTTCCCATGCCTTTATTCAAATAGATCTAGAGGAATCTTCAGACGAAGCATCAAGAAGGAATTCCAGGAGAGGTATGATTGAAATCACCTTCTGCCTCTAATCATGTAGAACATACCATCCTGCATATAAAAAATGACACATAATTCCATTCTGTTAGGGGTTCCTGAACCCACACCTTGGTGGGCTTATTCACTAGAGAAAACCATAGGACTCAACATATAGTTTTACTCCTACCTGTGATTTACTAGGGTGGAAGGATCATAGGACAATCAGGAAGGAGAAAATGTGTGTGTGATAGTGTGCAGTACACCAGGCACAAGCTTGGAAGAGCTCTCTCCCTGTGGAGTTCCCAGGATGTACTCAAGTATTCCACTGTGAAATTCTGACAAAACATGAGAAATGGCATTTACCAGTCCCAAAGTCCCGTTAGACTCAGTGCCAAGGGCTTTATGGAACCCTAATCACATAGGCATCTTCCCTATAGTGTGTCCCAAAATTTTAGATCCCCAGAAGGAAAGCAAGTGTTCAGCATGAATCCCATTGCTTGTACAAATTCCTGGCTCAGGCTGGCCAGGCTCCTAGAGTTTTTCTTAATTTCTTCCTTAATAGACTATTATTCACTATTATTTAAACAGTTCATAGTAGGTGATCTAAAATCTGAAGCAATAATGTTGGAGAAGCTCATTTATTTAGACACGACTTCTAATATCCCATATGATATCTTAATGTAGAAAAGTAAAAGGATTTTAAATTAAAAGATAGTATGTTTCCTCAATAACCACATTATGACGCACTGAAATTGTTAAGAAAAGACCTTTTGTTTAGTTTTGACAGCAAATGGATTAAACTAAGTAAAGGGATACTTGTTATTACATACTGCTTTGTCTCACTAAAAAGTCAGTAAACTAGGAACTGAACTGTACTTCCCTGGAACCAGAAACCAATGGTTAACGATAAAAACGACAACACTTAGCCAGTGGGCAAGGATCCCAATGAGATTGGTTTTTAAAAATATCTACCAGAAGTACAGAAGTCAGAGAGTCAATGCCAGTTCAGAAACAGAGGCTATTTTACATATTATACCAACAGGGTCTCACTATGATCAACTTCATTCCTCAGAAGTCAAAACAGAATGAGGCATGTTGACTTCATTAGAACAAGATGATCCTTCTGCTTGTTGGATAATTGTCATGACACTGTAATTTCCCTAGAACCAGATGCTCTGTTGCCATTGGTGAAAAGATAATCATAATAAATATTCAAATAGCTCAACTCAGAGTTAACAACTTATAATGAAAGTAGAGAAATGTTTCACTATAACAAAAATGCCAGTGTCCTACCCAGCTGTGGCACTGGGTTCATTGTGCCTGCCGCGTGAACTGTATGAGGACACCTTGGACTTAGTAGACCTTCAACAAGAACTTGTGTAGGTTGGTTTTGCAAATTATAAGAAACACAAAGATGAAATAGTGGTTTGACCTTGAAGGTGCACGTAATATCAGAGAGCTGTGTCTGGTTTATTTCTGTATGTTTTTTGAAACAGAATTTTCAAAGAAAATCACAAAATTCAGTTATTCATTGGTTCTGTCTTAATGGTTTCCTACTTAACTCTCAGGTGTCTTTTAGGTACTTGATGTTCTCCCATGTTGCAGGATTCAAACATTTAAAAAACCTGGTCTCTGCCCTGCAAGACCTTCTTATTATCACTGTGATTTTTATTATTTTTAATACTTTACTCAGTGCTTACTAGGTGCCAGAGCGCACTAGGAGCTTACCTTTGTCATTATTTATTCTTTTGCATTGGTGTGTAGTATGTGCCAGACACTTTGAATCCATGATGAGAATTAGTGTTTTAAAAATGTGTGTGAGGCCTTAGCCAGGTAGGTGAGTTGGTTAAAGTACTGTCCCCAAATGCCATAGTTGTGGGTTTGATTCCTGGTGGGGGTACATACCAGAATGAACCAATGAATGCATAAATAAGTAAGACATCAAATCATGATTCTTTCTCTCTCTGTTTCTCCCTTCCTGTCTCTCTAACAAATCAATGTATAAATGAAAAGAAGATTTATAATTAAAACATAGAAAGTGTAGGTGGGATGTAAAGTAAGCATGCAGAACATGTAGAAGTTTGCCAGGTAAAGGGGCAGAAGGGTGATGTTTAGCTGGAGGAACATTGCGTTTGTCAGTGGGAACAGCCGTACAAGGACTCAAATGTACAAGAGAACTTTCTAGCATAATGCCCAGTTCAGTATTGATGGTGCACAATGTGTTCTATGGGAATGGCTGGGAATGAGGTGACTACCTAGCGAAGGCAAGCTTATGAAAGTCTCCTACAGCAGAAAGGAAGAGATCTGACCCTGTAGGCCTTGGGCTGTCAGTCACATAGAATGGTCTGAGCTTCAGAGGATAGGTGGCCTAATTAACTGTGGCCAAAACAATAGGAACCAGGATTGTTTTGGTGTTTCCATGATGTTATCAGGATCCCAGTTGTCCCTTTCCAGGCGCACGGTTGTCAGTGTTAATGTGTCCTTTCCTGGCCAGCTAGTAGCGAGGGCTCCGAGGCATCATATTCTCACATGACAGTGTGCTTTTCCTTATGTGTTTCTACTTTCCTTTGAGTTTTCTTGTTAAAAGCATAGTTGGCACACAATATATAACTTTCAGGTGTACAACAAGGTGGTTTGACACTTATATATTTTAGGATGTGATCGCCAAGCTAAGTCTAGTTACCATCTATTTCCGTGCAAAGTTACTACAATACTGACACGTTGCCTGTGCTTCACAGGACATCTGGGTGGCTCACATGTGCTATAACCACAAGGTTCACTTCTTATTCATGTTCTTCTATATCATGTGTCTCCTTAACCCACTAGCCTCTGGCAACCATGGTTTTGTTCCCTGTCATTTTGGGGTGTGCTTCTGTTTTGTTTGTTTGGTTGATTTGGATTCCACATGTAAGTGAGACATACTATATTTGTCTTTCTTGTCTTATTTCACTAAGCATAACAGCCTCTTGGTCCATCCATGTTGTTGTAATTGGCAAGATTTCCTTATTTCCCTTTCTGAGCGATATTTCAGTATATAATACATACTTGCTACATCTTCTTTTTTTCTTGATATATCGAAAGACACGTACATTGCTACCATATCTTGGCTATTGTAAGTAATGCTGCAGTGAACATAGGGGTGCAGATATCTTTTCAAATCTGAGTACATGCTTTTGTTGAAGAAATGCCCAGAAGTGGAATGGCAGTTTTATTTGTAATTTTCTGAGACATCTCCAAGGTGTTTTTCATAGTGACAGTACCAATTTACAAACCCATGAATAGAGCTTAAGGCTTTCTCTTTTCTCCACATCGTGGCCAACACTTGTGATTTATTTATTTATATCTTGAGGATAGCCATTCTGAAAGGAATGAGGTCCTCCTGCATTATGGCTTTCATTTGCATTTCCCTGATTGGTGATGCTGAGCTATGTGTTTCTTTTAAATAGGAAGAAAACTGAGAGGCTTGCAGTTGACTTCCTCTAACATTTTATAGGCTTGGGGTACATCACATGCTCACTCCTAAACTACTTAGTGGTAACCTAGGTACTGTGATTAGCTTAGTATAATCATTTCTCTTTTTGGAGCTGGGCAGATACCACCTTATTTGTGTATCAAGACAGTAAATGTCCACATACACCTGGGGGTCTCCAGCAAGAAGGAAGTGTAAGGTAGGGAGTCAGCAATATTTACTGCAGGGATTCATAGCAGAGTATCGAGCAGAAATGCCATAAGATTACATTTGATGGGGGCACTCTGGTTTTGATGTGAAGGGGGGATCAGGAAGCTTTTTCTGTAAAGGGCCTGATTTTAGGTCATGTGGTCTGTCATATCTCCTCAAGACTGCCACTGTAATGTGAGAGCGGTCATAGACAATATGTTAGTGAAAAGGCAGGACTGTGTTCCAGTGAGACTTTATGTACAAAACCAGATGACAGGTTGTATTAGACCCCATGGGCCCTAGTTTGCAGAGCACTCATGTAGAGGACAGATTGAAGGGAACCTCATAAGTGGAGTGGAAGAGAAAGGAAGGTTTGCCTCCTTGGACTAGCTTCAGGCCATGATGAAGCTCTCACCCATCCATGCTGCAATCAAGTCAGGAGGGTCAGTTTATTCCATTTGAGATGATTGTGTTTTTCTAAGCCTATGTCTTTCTCATTTGTTCTGCTTAAAGATTTTTAATTTATGAAGGAATAATAATGGTGTAATTTTTGCCCCTTTGAAAGGGAGTCGTTTGACTTGTGCAGTTGACAGTAGCAAAATAAAGTAGAGAAGGAAGAGAGGTCTAGTGCACATGATTTCATGATGATTAAGCTTAAAAAGTTAACAGAGGGAGAGAAATCTAAGCTGGTTCACTCATAGGTCTCCAGCTTGTGCACTGGTGTGTGAATTGGACATTGAGAATAGGTCTTCATCAGATGATCAGGGAAGAGCAACAGTTCAACAGGAAAGACCAATTTTCCCCACTCATGTTGAGTTTGTTGGAATATCCATGGGTAACTCATCCTACATTTTGGATACAGTTGCTTTGACTTTTAACCTTGTCCTGTCAACAACTACCTCTCATAGGAGAGCCATGTTTTTAGTGTCCAGAGATATTAAAAAAATATGTTGGAAACAAACCAATAGAAGTCTGTAATCAATAGAAGACTGTTGTACTATCTTTGATAATTATTGTTTTCCTCTCGCTACCCCAGTTACTTGATGGATTCATATCTGTTGTACAGAGCAATGAAACCCTGCTTAGTTGGAGAAAATTGCCAGTGTGATGTTTCATTTCCTTTATAGGCACTTTCATACAGTAGAGCATATTATCTATCATTAGGATTCTGCATTTTCTTTTTTGAGTAAATTGCCTTGTTTTTGTGTTTCACATTGTTTTCTGACATCATCGTTTCATTTACCTGTTCGTACCTTTATTCAAACAGATCTCCAGGAATCTTCAGAAGAAGCATCAAGAAGAAGCAGTTCTAAGAGAGGTATGCTTGAAATCACACTCTGCCTCTAGTCATGTAGAACATACAATTCCGCATCATAAAAATGCCACATAATGCCATCCTGTTAGGGGTTCCCGAACCCACCCCTACGTGGGCTTATTCACTAGAAAAATTCATAGGACTCAACGTATAATTTTACTCCTACCTGTGATTTACTAGGGTGGAAGTATCGTAGGACAATCAGCAAGGAGAAAAGGTGCGTGTGACAAAGTGTGGACGACACCAGGCACAAGCTTGCAACAGTTGTCTCCCTGTGGAGTTACCAGAACGTGCTCAAGTATTCCACTGTCAAATTCTTACAACACATGTGACATGCCATCTACCAGTCCCAGAGTCCCGTTAGACTCAGTGCCAAGGGTGTTATGGCACCCTAATCACATAGGCTACTTCCCCATAGTGTGTGACAAAATTCTAGATTCCCAGAAGGAAAGCAAGTGTCCAGAATGAATCCCATCAGTTATTTAAAGTCCTGGATCAAGCTGGTTGGGTTCTTATAGTTTTTCTTAATTTCTTCCTTAATAGACCAGTATTCAGTATTATTTAAACTGTTAATTGTAGGTGATTTAAAATCCGGAGCAATATTGTTGGAGAAGAAGTTGACTTGTTTAGTCACAACTTCTAATATCCCATATGATAGGTTTATTTAAAAAAGTAAAAGGATTTTTGAGTTAAGATGTAGGTCCTCTCTTGTATAATCACAGTGTAACAAACTGAACGTGTTAACAACGGACATGTTGTTTAGTTTTTATAGCAAATAGATTACACTAAGTAAATGAATACTTGTTATTACATACTGCTTTGTCTCACTAAAAAGTCACTAAACTAGGAACTGAACAATACTTCCCTGGAACTAAAAGCCAATGGTTAACGATAAAAACTACAACAGGTAGCCAGAGGGCCAGGATCCCAATGAGATTGGTTTTTAAAAATATCTACCAGAGTACAGAAGTCAGAGAGGAAATGCCAGTTGAGAAGCAGAGAGAGTTTTACATATTATACCAACAAGGTCTCACTATGATCAACTTCATTCCTCAGAAGTCAAAACAGAATGAGGCATGTTGACTTCATTAGAACAAGACGATCCTTCTGCTTGTTGAATCATTGTCATGACACTAATATTCTGAGAACCAGAGGATCTAATGCCATTGTTCAAAAGAAAATCGTAATAAATATTCAAATAGCTCAACTGGGACTTAACAAATTCTAATGAAAGCAGAGAAATGTTTCACAATACGAAGAATGCCAGTGTGCTACCCAGCTGTGGCACTGAGTTCACTGTGCCCGCCAGGTGAAATGCATGACGACACCTTGGACTTAGTAGACCTTCAATAAGAACTTGTGTAGGTTGCTTTTGCAGATTATAGAAAACATAAAGAGGAAATAGAGGTTTGACCTTGAAGGTGCTAATACTATCAGAGAGCTGTGCCTGGTTTATTTCTGTGTTTTTTTGAAACAGAATTTTCAAAGAAAATCTCAAAAGTGAGTTAGTTATTCATTGGTCCTCTTAATGGTTTGCTATTTAATGGTCAGGTGTCTTTTAAGTACTAGGTGTTATGCTGATGCTGCAGAATTCAAACATTTAAAAAACTCGGACCCTGCCCTCCAAGAGCTTGTTATTATCATTGTCATTTTTATTATTTCCTATACTTTATTCAGTGCTTACTAGGTGCCAGAGCACACTAGGAGCTTACCCTTGTCATTATTTATTCTTTTCATTGGTGTGTAGTATGTGCCAGACACTTTAAATCCAAGACAAGAATTAGAGTTTGAAAAATGTGGGTGAGGCCTTGGCCAGGTACGTCAGCTGTCTAAAGAGCTTTCCCCAAATGCCAAAGTGGTGGGTTTTATCCCTGGTCAAGGCACATACCAGAATCAACCAAGGAATGCATAAGGAAGTGGAACAAGAAATCACTGTTTCTCTCTCTCTGTTTCTCCCTTCCTGTCTCTGTCACAAATCAATTCAAAAGAATGTTTATTATTAAAACATAAAAGGTGTAGGTGGGATGTAAAGTAAGCATGCAGAACATGAAGAAGTTTGCCAGGTAAAGGGGCAGAAGGGTGATGTTTAGCAGGAGGAACATCTATGGAGATGACCCGTTTGGCAGCGCGCAGAGCAGGGCAAGGGCTCAGATGTACAAGAGAACTTTGCAGCATGAATGCCCAGTTCCGTTTTGGTGGTGCACAGTGTGTCCTGTGGGAATGGTTGGAATGAGGTGACTATGTAGCGAAGGCAAGCTTTTGAAAGTCTCCTACACCAGAAAGGAAGAGCTCTTACCCTCTAGGCCTTGGGCTGTCGGTCACATAGAATGCTCTTACTTCAGACAATAGGTGGCCTAATTGACTGTGGCCAAAGGAACGGTATACCAGGATTGTTTTGGTGTTCCATGATGTCATCAGGATCCCAGTTGTCCCTTTTCAGCTGTGTGATTGTCAGTGCTAATGTGTCCTTTCCTCTCCCCCTGCTTATCAAAGGCTCCGAGGCATCATAGTCTCACATGACAGTGTAGAAAGGCTGGAAGGCCTGCTTTTCCCTATGCTTTTCTCCTTTCCTTTGAAATTTCTTGTGAAAAGCATAGTTGGCACACAATATATGACTTTCGGGTGTACAGCATGGTTCTCTGATATTTACATACCTCAGGATGTGATCGCCATGCTAAGTCTAGCCACCCTCTATGTCCCTGCAGAGTTTCTCCGGTACTGTCACATCCCCTGTGCTGCACAGGACATCCAGGGGCTCCCCTATGCTATAGCTGCAAGGCTCACTTCCTATTCAAGTTCTTCTATGTCATGCGTCTCCTCAACTCACTAGCGTCTGGCAACCATGAGTTTTTCCCCTGTAGCTATGGGGTGTGTTTCTGTTTTGTTTGCTTTAGATTCCACATGTAAAAGAGACATACTATATTTGTTTTTGTCTGTCTTATTTCACCTAGCTTAACAGCCTCTTGGTCCATCCACGTTCTCGTAAATGGCAAGACTTCTTTCTTTTCATGTCTGAGTAATATTTCATTATATACCATATAATTTTCTTTCTTTATCTATCGAAGGACACCTACATTGCTTCCATATCTTGGCTATTGTAAGTAATGCTGCAGTGAACATAGGGGTACAGATATCTTTTCAAATATGTGTTCCTGCTTTTGTTGAAGAAATGCCCAGAAGTGGAATGGCAGTTTTATTTCTAATTTTCTGAGGCATCTCCATGCTGTTTTCCATAGTGACTATACCAATTTACAATCCCAAGAGCAGGGCACGAGGCTTTCTCTTTTCTCCATATTGTGGCCAACACTGTTTTTATTTATTTATTATTTATTTATTTATTTATTTATTTATTTATTTATTTATTCACGTGTTGAGGAAGTCATTCTGAGAGGAGTGAGGTCGTCCTGCATTATGGCTTTCATTTGCATTTCCCTGATTACTGATGCTGAGCTATATGTTTCTTTTAAATAAAGGAAGATAACTGAGAGGCTTGCAGTTGACTTCCGCTAACATTTTTTAGGCTTGGGCTACATCACATGCTAACTCCTAAACCACTTAGTGGTAAGCAAGGTACTGTGATTAGCTTAGTATAATCATTTCTCTTTTTGGAGCTGGGCAGATACCACCTTATTTGTGTATCACGACAGTAAATGTCCAAATACAGCTGGGGGGTCTCCAGCAAGAAGGAAAACTAGGGCAGGGAGTCAGTGATATTTACTGCAGGGATTCATTGGAGAGTACTGAGCAGAAGTGTCACAAGATTATATTTGATGGTGGGACTCTGGTTGTGATATGAAGGAGGGATCAGCAAGCTTTTTCTATAAAGGGCCTGATTTTAGGCAGTGTCATCTGTCGTACCTCCTCAAGTCTGCCATTGTAGTGTGAGAGCAGTCATAGACAATATGTCAGTGAAAAGACACGACTGTGTTCCAATGAGAGTTTATGTACAAGACCAGATGACAGGTTGTATTAGACCCCATGGGTCCTAGTTTGCAAAGCCCTCATGAAGAGGACAGATTGAAGGAAACCACGTAAAGGGAGTGGAAGACAAAGGAAGCTTTGCCTCCTTGGACTAGCATGAGGCCATGATGAAGCTTTGGCCCATCCATACTGAAATCAAGGAAGGATTGTGTTTTTCCAGGCGTATGTCTTTCTCGTTTGTTCTGCTTAAAAAATCTTAATTTATGAAGGAATAATAATAGTTTCCATTATTTTTGCCCCTGTGAAAACCAATCATTTGACTTGGGCAGTTGACAGCCCCAAAATAAAGCAGAGAAGGAAAAGACGTCTGGTTCACCGGGTTTCATGATGATTAAGTGTAAAAAGTTAGTAGAGGGAGAGAAATCTAAGCTGGTTCATTCATAGGTCTCCAGCGTGTGCACTGGTGTGTGAATTGGACATGGAGAATAGGACTTTATCAGATGAGCAGGGAAGAGCAACAGTTCAACAGGAAAGAGCAGTTTTTCCCCATACATGTTCACTTTGTTATCCATGGGTAACTCAGCCTACATTTTAGATACAGATTCTTTCACTTTTTACCTGGCCCTGTGAACAACTGCCTTTCATAGGAGAGCCATGTTTTTAGTGTCATAAGGTATTAAGGAAGATGTTAGAAACAAACAAATAGAACTCTGTAATCACTAAAACCCTATCGTACTGTCTTTGAGAATTATTGTTTTCCTCTCGCTACCCCAGTTACTTGATTAATTGATATCTATTGTACAACGGAGTGAAACTGTGCTTAGTCCAAGAAAACAGCCAGTGTGATGTTTCATTTCCGTTTTAGTCACTTTCACACAGTAGAGCATGTTGTCTATGATTAGGATTCTGCATTTTCTATTTTAAGTAAATTGCATTGTTGTTTGTTTCACATTGTTTTCTGTGATCATCGTTTCCTTTATCTTTTCGTTCCTTTATTCAAATAGGTCTACTGCAATCTAAAAAAGGAGCAATAAGAAGACCCAGTTCCAGGAGAGGTATGCTTGAAATCACACTCTGCCTCTAATCATGTGGAACATACCATCTGGCATCATTGAAATGCCACATAATACCATTCTCCTAGGGGTTCTGACCCACACCTAGGCGGGTTTACTAGAAAAATTCATAGGACTCAACATGTAGTTTTACTTCTACCTGTAATTTACTAGAGTGGAAGGATCATAGGGCAATCAGGAAGGAGAAAAGGTGTGTGTGACAGTGAGGAGGATACCAGGCACAAGCTTGGAAGAGCCCTGTCACTGTGGAGTTAACAGGATGTGCTCAAGTATTTACAGTGAAATTCTGACAACACGGGAAATGCCATCTACCAGTCCCAGAGTCCCGTTAGACTCAGTGCCAAGGGTTTTATGGCATCCTAGTCGCATCGGCATCTTCCCCATAGTGTGTGCCAAAATTCTAGATGGCCAGATGGAAAGAAGGTGTTCAGAATGAAGCCCATTGGTTATACAAACTCCTGGATCAACCTGGATGGGCTCCTATGGTTTTTCTTAATTTCTTCCTTAATATACTAGTATTCAGTGTTATTTGAACAGTTAATTGTAGGTTATTTAAAATCTGGAGGAATATTGTTGGACAAGAAGTTAACTTATTTAGTCACAACTTCTAATATCCCATATGATAGCTTTATGTAAAACATAAAAGGTTTTTACTTTAAGAGGTAGTAGGTTTCCACTATAATCACAGTATAACACACTGAACTTATTAAGAAAGGATCTTTTGTTTAGTTTTTACAGCAAATGGATTAAACTAAGTAAAGGGATACTTGTTATTACATACTGCTTTGTCTCACTAAAAAGTCAGTAAACTAGGAACTGAACTGTACTTCCCTGGAACCAGAAACCAATGGTTAACGATAAAAACGACAACACTTAGCCAGTGGGCAAGGATCCCAATGAGATTGGTTTTTAAAAATATCTACCAGAAGTACAGAAGTCAGAGAGTCAATGCCAGTTCAGAAACAGAGGCTATTTTACATATTATACCAACAGGGTCTCACTATGATCAACTTCATTCCTCAGAAGTCAAAACAGAATGAGGCATGTTGACTTCATTAGAACAAAATGATCCTTCTGCTTGTTGGATAATTGTCATGACACTGTAATTTCCCTAGAACCAGATGCTCTGTTGCCATTGGTGAAAAGATAATCATAATAAATATTCAAATAGCTCAACTCAGAGTTAACAACTTATAATGAAAGTAGAGAAATGTTTCACTATAACAAAAATGCCAGTGTCCTACCCAGCTGTGGCACTGGGTTCATTGTGCCTGCCGCGTGAACTGTATGAGGACACCTTGGACTTAGTAGACCTTCAACAAGAACTTGTGTAGGTTGGTTTTGCAAATTATAAGAAACACAAAGATGAAATAGTGGTTTGACCTTGAAGGTGCACGTAATATCAGAGAGCTGTGTCTGGTTTATTTCTGTATGTTTTTTGAAACAGAATTTTCAAAGAAAATCACAAAATTCAGTTATTCATTGGTTCTGTCTTAATGGTTTCCTACTTAACTCTCAGGTGTCTTTTAGGTACTTGATGTTCTCCCATGTTGCAGGATTCAAACATTTAAAAAACCTGGTCTCTGCCCTGCAAGACCTTCTTATTATCACTGTGATTTTTATTATTTTTAATACTTTACTCAGTGCTTACTAGGTGCCAGAGCGCACTAGGAGCTTACCTTTGTCATTATTTATTCTTTTGCATTGGTGTGTAGTATGTGCCAGACACTTTGAATCCATGATGAGAATTAGTGTTTTAAAAATGTGTGTGAGGCCTTAGCCAGGTAGGTGAGTTGGTTAAAGTACTGTCCCCAAATGCCATAGTTGTGGGTTTGATTCCTGGTGGGGGTACATACCAGAATGAACCAATGAATGCATAAATAAGTAAGACATCAAATCATGATTCTTTCTCTCTCTGTTTCTCCCTTCCTGTCTCTCTAACAAATCAATGTATAAATGAAAAGAAGATTTATAATTAAAACATAGAAAGTGTAGGTGGGATGTAAAGTAAGCATGCAGAACATGTAGAAGTTTGCCAGGTAAAGGGGCAGAAGGGTGATGTTTAGCTGGAGGAACATTGCGTTTGTCAGTGGGAACAGCCGTACAAGGACTCAAATGTACGAGAGAACTTTCTAGCATAATGCCCAGTTCAGTATTGATGGTGCACAATGTGTTCTATGGGAATGGCTGGGAATGAGGTGACTACCTAGCGAAGGCAAGCTTATGAAAGTCTCCTACAGCAGAAAGGAAGAGATCTGACCCTGTAGGCCTTGGGCTGCCAGTCACATAGAATGGTCTGAGCTTCAGAGGATAGGTGGCCTAATTAACTGTGGCCAAAACAATAGGAACCAGGATTGTTTTGGTGTTTCCATGATGTTATCAGGATCCCAGTTGTCCCTTTCCAGGCGCACGGTTGTCAGTGTTAATGTGTCCTTTCCTGGCCAGCTAGTAGCGAGGGCTCCGAGGCATCATATTCTCACATGACAGTGTGCTTTTCCTTATGTGTTTCTACTTTCCTTTGAGTTTTCTTGTTAAAAGCATAGTTGGCACACAATATATAACTTTCAGGTGTACAACAAGGTGGTTTGACACTTATATATTTTAGGATGTGATCGCCAAGCTAAGTCTAGTTACCATCTATTTCCGTGCAAAGTTACTACAATACTGACACGTTGCCTGTGCTTCACAGGACATCTGGGTGGCTCACATGTGCTATAACCACAAGGTTCACTTCTTATTCATGTTCTTCTATATCATGTGTCTCCTTAACCCACTAGCCTCTGGCAACCATGGTTTTGTTCCCTGTCATTTTGGGGTGTGCTTCTGTTTTGTTTGTTTGGTTGATTTGGATTCCACATGTAAGTGAGACATACTATATTTGTCTTTCTTGTCTTATTTCACTAAGCATAACAGCCTCTTGGTCCATCCATGTTGTTGTAATTGGCAAGATTTCCTTATTTCCCTTTCTGAGCGATATTTCAGTATATAATACATACTTGCTACATCTTCTTTTTTTCTTGATATATCGAAAGACACGTACATTGCTACCATATCTTGGCTATTGTAAGTAATGCTGCAGTGAACATAGGGGTGCAGATATCTTTTCAAATCTGAGTACATGCTTTTGTTGAAGAAATGCCCAGAAGTGGAATGGCAGTTTTATTTGTAATTTTCTGAGACATCTCCAAGGTGTTTTTCATAGTGACAGTACCAATTTACAAACCCATGAATAGAGCTTAAGGCTTTCTCTTTTCTCCACATCGTGGCCAACACTTGTGATTTATTTATTTATATCTTGAGGATAGCCATTCTGAAAGGAATGAGGTCCTCCTGCATTATGGCTTTCATTTGCATTTCCCTGATTGGTGATGCTGAGCTATGTGTTTCTTTTAAATAGGAAGAAAACTGAGAGGCTTGCAGTTGACTTCCTCTAACATTTTATAGGCTTGGGGTACATCACATGCTCACTCCTAAACTACTTAGTGGTAACCTAGGTACTGTGATTAGCTTAGTATAATCATTTCTCTTTTTGGAGCTGGGCAGATACCACCTTATTTGTGTATCAAGACAGTAAATGTCCACATACACCTGGGGGTCTCCAGCAAGAAGGAAGTGTAAGGTAGGGAGTCAGCAATATTTACTGCAGGGATTCATAGCAGAGTATCGAGCAGAAATGCCATAAGATTACATTTGATGGGGGCACTCTGGTTTTGATGTGAAGGGGGGATCAGGAAGCTTTTTCTGTAAAGGGCCTGATTTTAGGTCATGTGGTCTGTCATATCTCCTCAAGACTGCCACTGTAATGTGAGAGCGGTCATAGACAATATGTTAGTGAAAAGGCAGGACTGTGTTCCAGTGAGACTTTATGTACAAAACCAGATGACAGGTTGTATTAGACCCCATGGGCCCTAGTTTGCAGAGCACTCATGTAGAGGACAGATTGAAGGGAACCTCATAAGTGGAGTGGAAGAGAAAGGAAGGTTTGCCTCCTTGGACTAGCTTCAGGCCATGATGAAGCTCTCACCCATCCATGCTGCAATCAAGTCAGGAGGGTCAGTTTATTCCATTTGAGATGATTGTGTTTTTCTAAGCCTATGTCTTTCTCATTTGTTCTGCTTAAAGATTTTTAATTTATGAAGGAATAATAATGGTGTAATTTTTGCCCCTTTGAAAGGGAGTCGTTTGACTTGTGCAGTTGACAGTAGCAAAATAAAGTAGAGAAGGAAGAGAGGTCTAGTGCACATGATTTCATGATGATTAAGCTTAAAAAGTTAACAGAGGGAGAGAAATCTAAGCTGGTTCACTCATAGGTCTCCAGCTTGTGCACTGGTGTGTGAATTGGACATTGAGAATAGGTCTTCATCAGATGATCAGGGAAGAGCAACAGTTCAACAGGAAAGACCAATTTTCCCCACTCATGTTGAGTTTGTTGGAATATCCATGGGTAACTCATCCTACATTTTGGATACAGTTGCTTTGACTTTTAACCTTGTCCTGTCAACAACTACCTCTCATAGGAGAGCCATGTTTTTAGTGTCCAGAGATATTAAAAAAATATGTTGGAAACAAACCAATAGAAGTCTGTAATCAATAGAAGACTGTTGTACTATCTTTGATAATTATTGTTTTCCTCTCGCTACCCCAGTTACTTGATGGATTCATATCTGTTGTACAGAGCAATGAAACCCTGCTTAGTTGGAGAAAATTGCCAGTGTGATGTTTCATTTCCTTTATAGGCACTTTCATACAGTAGAGCATATTATCTATCATTAGGATTCTGCATTTTCTTTTTTGAGTAAATTGCCTTGTTTTTGTGTTTCACATTGTTTTCTGACATCATCGTTTCATTTACCTGTTCGTACCTTTATTCAAACAGATCTCCAGGAATCTTCAGAAGAAGCATCAAGAAGAAGCAGTTCTAAGAGAGGTATGCTTGAAATCACACTCTGCCTCTAGTCATGTAGAACATACAATTCCGCATCATAAAAATGCCACATAATGCCATCCTGTTAGGGGTTCCCGAACCCACCCCTACGTGGGCTTATTCACTAGAAAAATTCATAGGACTCAACGTATAATTTTACTCCTACCTGTGATTTACTAGGGTGGAAGTATCGTAGGACAATCAGCAAGGAGAAAAGGTGCGTGTGACAAAGTGTGGACGACACCAGGCACAAGCTTGCAACAGTTGTCTCCCTGTGGAGTTACCAGAACGTGCTCAAGTATTCCACTGTCAAATTCTTACAACACATGTGACATGCCATCTACCAGTCCCAGAGTCCCGTTAGACTCAGTGCCAAGGGTGTTATGGCACCCTAATCACATAGGCTACTTCCCCATAGTGTGTGACAAAATTCTAGATTCCCAGAAGGAAAGCAAGTGTCCAGAATGAATCCCATCAGTTATTTAAAGTCCTGGATCAAGCTGGTTGGGTTCTTATAGTTTTTCTTAATTTCTTCCTTAATAGACCAGTATTCAGTATTATTTAAACTGTTAATTGTAGGTGATTTAAAATCCGGAGCAATATTGTTGGAGAAGAAGTTGACTTGTTTAGTCACAACTTCTAATATCCCATATGATAGGTTTATTTAAAAAAGTAAAAGGATTTTTGAGTTAAGATGTAGGTCCTCTCTTGTATAATCACAGTGTAACAAACTGAACGTGTTAACAACGGACATGTTGTTTAGTTTTTATAGCAAATAGATTACACTAAGTAAATGAATACTTGTTATTACATACTGCTTTGTCTCACTAAAAAGTCACTAAACTAGGAACTGAACAATACTTCCCTGGAACTAAAAGCCAATGGTTAACGATAAAAACTACAACAGGTAGCCAGAGGGCCAGGATCCCAATGAGATTGGTTTTTAAAAATATCTACCAGAGTACAGAAGTCAGAGAGGCAATGCCAGTTGAGAAGCAGAGAGAGTTTTACATATTATACCAACAAGGTCTCACTATGATCAACTTCATTCCTCAGAAGTCAAAACAGAATGAGGCATGTTGACTTCATTAGAACAAGACGATCCTTCTGCTTGTTGAATCATTGTCATGACACTAATATTCTGAGAACCAGAGGATCTAATGCCATTGTTCAAAAGAAAATCGTAATAAATATTCAAATAGCTCAACTGGGACTTAACAAATTCTAATGAAAGCAGAGAAATGTTTCACAATACGAAGAATGCCAGTGTGCTACCCAGCTGTGGCACTGAGTTCACTGTGCCCGCCAGGTGAAATGCATGACGACACCTTGGACTTAGTAGACCTTCAATAAGAACTTGTGTAGGTTGCTTTTGCAGATTATAGAAAACATAAAGAGGAAATAGAGGTTTGACCTTGAAGGTGCTAATACTATCAGAGAGCTGTGCCTGGTTTATTTCTGTGTTTTTTTGAAACAGAATTTTCAAAGAAAATCTCAAAAGTGAGTTAGTTATTCATTGGTCCTCTTAATGGTTTGCTATTTAATGGTCAGGTGTCTTTTAAGTACTAGGTGTTATGCTGATGCTGCAGAATTCAAACATTTAAAAAACTCGGACCCTGCCCTCCAAGAGCTTGTTATTATCATTGTCATTTTTATTATTTCCTATACTTTATTCAGTGCTTACTAGGTGCCAGAGCACACTAGGAGCTTACCCTTGTCATTATTTATTCTTTTCATTGGTGTGTAGTATGTGCCAGACACTTTAAATCCAAGACAAGAATTAGAGTTTGAAAAATGTGGGTGAGGCCTTGGCCAGGTACGTCAGCTGTCTAAAGCGCTTTCCCCAAATGCCAAAGTGGTGGGTTTTATCCCTGGTCAAGGCACATACCAGAATCAACCAAGGAATGCATAAGGAAGTGGAACAAGAAATCACTGTTTCTCTCTCTCTGTTTCTCCCTTCCTGTCTCTGTCACAAATCAATTCAAAAGAATGTTTATTATTAAAACATAAAAGGTGTAGGTGGGATGTAAAGTAAGCATGCAGAACATGAAGAAGTTTGCCAGGTAAAGGGGCAGAAGGGTGATGTTTAGCAGGAGGAACATCTATGGAGATGACCCGTTTGGCAGCGCGCAGAGCAGGGCAAGGGCTCAGATGTACAAGAGAACTTTGCAGCATGAATGCCCAGTTCCGTTTTGGTGGTGCACAGTGTGTCCTGTGGGAATGGTTGGAATGAGGTGACTATGTAGCGAAGGCAAGCTTTTGAAAGTCTCCTACACCAGAAAGGAAGAGCTCTTACCCTCTAGGCCTTGGGCTGTCGGTCACATAGAATGCTCTTACTTCAGACAATAGGTGGCCTAATTGACTGTGGCCAAAGGAACGGTATACCAGGATTGTTTTGGTGTTCCATGATGTCATCAGGATCCCAGTTGTCCCTTTTCAGCTGTGTGATTGTCAGTGCTAATGTGTCCTTTCCTCTCCCCCTGCTTATCAAAGGCTCCGAGGCATCATAGTCTCACATGACAGTGTAGAAAGGCTGGAAGGCCTGCTTTTCCCTATGCTTTTCTCCTTTCCTTTGAAATTTCTTGTGAAAAGCATAGTTGGCACACAATATATGACTTTCGGGTGTACAGCATGGTTCTCTGATATTTACATACCTCAGGATGTGATCGCCATGCTAAGTCTAGCCACCCTCTATGTCCCTGCAGAGTTTCTCCGGTACTGTCACATCCCCTGTGCTGCACAGGACATCCAGGGGCTCCCCTATGCTATAGCTGCAAGGCTCACTTCCTATTCAAGTTCTTCTATGTCATGCGTCTCCTCAACTCACTAGCGTCTGGCAACCATGAGTTTTTCCCCTGTAGCTATGGGGTGTGTTTCTGTTTTGTTTGCTTTAGATTCCACATGTAAAAGAGACATACTATATTTGTTTTTGTCTGTCTTATTTCACCTAGCTTAACAGCCTCTTGGTCCATCCACGTTCTCGTAAATGGCAAGACTTCTTTCTTTTCATGTCTGAGTAATATTTCATTATATACCATATAATTTTCTTTCTTTATCTATCGAAGGACACCTACATTGCTTCCATATCTTGGCTATTGTAAGTAATGCTGCAGTGAACATAGGGGTACAGATATCTTTTCAAATATGTGTTCCTGCTTTTGTTGAAGAAATGCCCAGAAGTGGAATGGCAGTTTTATTTCTAATTTTCTGAGGCATCTCCATGCTGTTTTCCATAGTGACTATACCAATTTACAATCCCAAGAGCAGGGCACGAGGCTTTCTCTTTTCTCCATATTGTGGCCAACACTGTTTTTATTTATTTATTATTTATTTATTTATTTATTTATTTATTTATTTATTTATTTATTTATTTATTCACGTGTTGAGGAAGTCATTCTGAGAGGAGTGAGGTCGTCCTGCATTATGGCTTTCATTTGCATTTCCCTGATTACTGATGCTGAGCTATATGTTTCTTTTAAATAAAGGAAGATAACTGAGAGGCTTGCAGTTGACTTCCGCTAACATTTTTTAGGCTTGGGCTACATCACATGCTAACTCCTAAACCACTTAGTGGTAAGCAAGGTACTGTGATTAGCTTAGTATAATCATTTCTCTTTTTGGAGCTGGGCAGATACCACCTTATTTGTGTATCACGACAGTAAATGTCCAAATACAGCTGGGGGGTCTCCAGCAAGAAGGAAAACTAGGGCAGGGAGTCAGTGATATTTACTGCAGGGATTCATTGGAGAGTACTGAGCAGAAGTGTCACAAGATTATATTTGATGGTGGGACTCTGGTTGTGATATGAAGGAGGGATCAGCAAGCTTTTTCTATAAAGGGCCTGATTTTAGGCAGTGTCATCTGTCGTACCTCCTCAAGTCTGCCATTGTAGTGTGAGAGCAGTCATAGACAATATGTCAGTGAAAAGACACGACTGTGTTCCAATGAGAGTTTATGTACAAGACCAGATGACAGGTTGTATTAGACCCCATGGGTCCTAGTTTGCAAAGCCCTCATGAAGAGGACAGATTGAAGGAAACCACGTAAAGGGAGTGGAAGACAAAGGAAGCTTTGCCTCCTTGGACTAGCATGAGGCCATGATGAAGCTTTGGCCCATCCATACTGAAATCAAGGAAGGATTGTGTTTTTCCAGGCGTATGTCTTTCTCGTTTGTTCTGCTTAAAAAATCTTAATTTATGAAGGAATAATAATAGTTTTCATTATTTTTGCCCCTGTGAAAACCAATCATTTGACTTGGGCAGTTGACAGCCCCAAAATAAAGCAGAGAAGGAAAAGACGTCTGGTTCACCGGGTTTCATGATGATTAAGTGTAAAAAGTTAGTAGAGGGAGAGAAATCTAAGCTGGTTCATTCATAGGTCTCCAGCGTGTGCACTGGTGTGTGAATTGGACATGGAGAATAGGACTTTATCAGATGAGCAGGGAAGAGCAACAGTTCAACAGGAAAGAGCAGTTTTTCCCCATACATGTTCACTTTGTTATCCATGGGTAACTCAGCCTACATTTTAGATACAGATTCTTTCACTTTTTACCTGGCCCTGTGAACAACTGCCTTTCATAGGAGAGCCATGTTTTTAGTGTCATAAGGTATTAAGGAAGATGTTAGAAACAAACAAATAGAACTCTGTAATCACTAAAACCCTATCGTACTGTCTTTGAGAATTATTGTTTTCCTCTCGCTACCCCAGTTACTTGATTAATTGATATCTATTGTACAACGGAGTGAAACTGTGCTTAGTCCAAGAAAACAGCCAGTGTGATGTTTCATTTCCGTTTTAGTCACTTTCACACAGTAGAGCATGTTGTCTATGATTAGGATTCTGCATTTTCTATTTTAAGTAAATTGCATTGTTGTTTGTTTCACATTGTTTTCTGTGATCATCGTTTCCTTTATCTTTTCGTTCCTTTATTCAAATAGGTCTACTGCAATCTAAAAAAGGAGCAATAAGAAGACCCAGTTCCAGGAGAGGTATGCTTGAAATCACACTCTGCCTCTAATCATGTGGAACATACCATCTGGCATCATTGAAATGCCACATAATACCATTCTCCTAGGGGTTCTGACCCACACCTAGGCGGGTTTACTAGAAAAATTCATAGGACTCAACATGTAGTTTTACTTCTACCTGTAATTTACTAGAGTGGAAGGATCATAGGGCAATCAGGAAGGAGAAAAGGTGTGTGTGACAGTGAGGAGGATACCAGGCACAAGCTTGGAAGAGCCCTGTCACTGTGGAGTTAACAGGATGTGCTCAAGTATTTACAGTGAAATTCTGACAACACGGGAAATGCCATCTACCAGTCCCAGAGTCCCGTTAGACTCAGTGCCAAGGGTTTTATGGCATCCTAGTCGCATCGGCATCTTCCCCATAGTGTGTGCCAAAATTCTAGATGGCCAGATGGAAAGAAGGTGTTCAGAATGAAGCCCATTGGTTATACAAACTCCTGGATCAACCTGGATGGGCTCCTATGGTTTTTCTTAATTTCTTCCTTAATATACTAGTATTCAGTGTTATTTGAACAGTTAATTGTAGGTTATTTAAAATCTGGAGGAATATTGTTGGACAAGAAGTTAACTTATTTAGTCACAACTTCTAATATCCCATATGATAGCTTTATGTAAAACATAAAAGGTTTTTACTTTAAGAGGTAGTAGGTTTCCACTATAATCACAGTATAACACACTGAACTTATTAAGAAAGGATCTTTTGTTTAGTTTTTACAGCAAATGGATTAAACTAAGTAAAGGGATACTTGTTATTACATACTGCTTTGTCTCACTAAAAAGTCAGTAAACTAGGAACTGAACTGTACTTCCCTGGAACCAGAAACCAATGGTTAACGATAAAAACGACAACACTTAGCCAGTGGGCAAGGATCCCAATGAGATTGGTTTTTAAAAATATCTACCAGAAGTACAGAAGTCAGAGAGTCAATGCCAGTTCAGAAACAGAGGCTATTTTACATATTATACCAACAGGGTCTCACTATGATCAACTTCATTCCTCAGAAGTCAAAACAGAATGAGGCATGTTGACTTCATTAGAACAAAATGATCCTTCTGCTTGTTGGATAATTGTCATGACACTGTAATTTCCCTAGAACCAGATGCTCTGTTGCCATTGGTGAAAAGATAATCATAATAAATATTCAAATAGCTCAACTCAGAGTTAACAACTTATAATGAAAGTAGAGAAATGTTTCACTATAACAAAAATGCCAGTGTCCTACCCAGCTGTGGCACTGGGTTCATTGTGCCTGCCGCGTGAACTGTATGAGGACACCTTGGACTTAGTAGACCTTCAACAAGAACTTGTGTAGGTTGGTTTTGCAAATTATAAGAAACACAAAGATGAAATAGTGGTTTGACCTTGAAGGTGCACGTAATATCAGAGAGCTGTGTCTGGTTTATTTCTGTATGTTTTTTGAAACAGAATTTTCAAAGAAAATCACAAAATTCAGTTATTCATTGGTTCTGTCTTAATGGTTTCCTACTTAACTCTCAGGTGTCTTTTAGGTACTTGATGTTCTCCCATGTTGCAGGATTCAAACATTTAAAAAACCTGGTCTCTGCCCTGCAAGACCTTCTTATTATCACTGTGATTTTTATTATTTTTAATACTTTACTCAGTGCTTACTAGGTGCCAGAGCGCACTAGGAGCTTACCTTTGTCATTATTTATTCTTTTGCATTGGTGTGTAGTATGTGCCAGACACTTTGAATCCATGATGAGAATTAGTGTTTTAAAAATGTGTGTGAGGCCTTAGCCAGGTAGGTGAGTTGGTTAAAGTACTGTCCCCAAATGCCATAGTTGTGGGTTTGATTCCTGGTGGGGGTACATACCAGAATGAACCAATGAATGCATAAATAAGTAAGACATCAAATCATGATTCTTTCTCTCTCTGTTTCTCCCTTCCTGTCTCTCTAACAAATCAATGTATAAATGAAAAGAAGATTTATAATTAAAACATAGAAAGTGTAGGTGGGATGTAAAGTAAGCATGCAGAACATGTAGAAGTTTGCCAGGTAAAGGGGCAGAAGGGTGATGTTTAGCTGGAGGAACATTGCGTTTGTCAGTGGGAACAGCCGTACAAGGACTCAAATGTACGAGAGAACTTTCTAGCATAATGCCCAGTTCAGTATTGATGGTGCACAATGTGTTCTATGGGAATGGCTGGGAATGAGGTGACTACCTAGCGAAGGCAAGCTTATGAAAGTCTCCTACAGCAGAAAGGAAGAGATCTGACCCTGTAGGCCTTGGGCTGCCAGTCACATAGAATGGTCTGAGCTTCAGAGGATAGGTGGCCTAATTAACTGTGGCCAAAACAATAGGAACCAGGATTGTTTTGGTGTTTCCATGATGTTATCAGGATCCCAGTTGTCCCTTTCCAGGCGCACGGTTGTCAGTGTTAATGTGTCCTTTCCTGGCCAGCTAGTAGCGAGGGCTCCGAGGCATCATATTCTCACATGACAGTGTGCTTTTCCTTATGTGTTTCTACTTTCCTTTGAGTTTTCTTGTTAAAAGCATAGTTGGCACACAATATATAACTTTCAGGTGTACAACAAGGTGGTTTGACACTTATATATTTTAGGATGTGATCGCCAAGCTAAGTCTAGTTACCATCTATTTCCGTGCAAAGTTACTACAATACTGACACGTTGCCTGTGCTTCACAGGACATCTGGGTGGCTCACATGTGCTATAACCACAAGGTTCACTTCTTATTCATGTTCTTCTATATCATGTGTCTCCTTAACCCACTAGCCTCTGGCAACCATGGTTTTGTTCCCTGTCATTTTGGGGTGTGCTTCTGTTTTGTTTGTTTGGTTGATTTGGATTCCACATGTAAGTGAGACATACTATATTTGTCTTTCTTGTCTTATTTCACTAAGCATAACAGCCTCTTGGTCCATCCATGTTGTTGTAATTGGCAAGATTTCCTTATTTCCCTTTCTGAGCGATATTTCAGTATATAATACATACTTGCTACATCTTCTTTTTTTCTTGATATATCGAAAGACACGTACATTGCTACCATATCTTGGCTATTGTAAGTAATGCTGCAGTGAACATAGGGGTGCAGATATCTTTTCAAATCTGAGTACATGCTTTTGTTGAAGAAATGCCCAGAAGTGGAATGGCAGTTTTATTTGTAATTTTCTGAGACATCTCCAAGGTGTTTTTCATAGTGACAGTACCAATTTACAAACCCATGAATAGAGCTTAAGGCTTTCTCTTTTCTCCACATCGTGGCCAACACTTGTGATTTATTTATTTATATCTTGAGGATAGCCATTCTGAAAGGAATGAGGTCCTCCTGCATTATGGCTTTCATTTGCATTTCCCTGATTGGTGATGCTGAGCTATGTGTTTCTTTTAAATAGGAAGAAAACTGAGAGGCTTGCAGTTGACTTCCTCTAACATTTTATAGGCTTGGGGTACATCACATGCTCACTCCTAAACTACTTAGTGGTAACCTAGGTACTGTGATTAGCTTAGTATAATCATTTCTCTTTTTGGAGCTGGGCAGATACCACCTTATTTGTGTATCAAGACAGTAAATGTCCACATACACCTGGGGGTCTCCAGCAAGAAGGAAGTGTAAGGTAGGGAGTCAGCAATATTTACTGCAGGGATTCATAGCAGAGTATCGAGCAGAAATGCCATAAGATTACATTTGATGGGGGCACTCTGGTTTTGATGTGAAGGGGGGATCAGGAAGCTTTTTCTGTAAAGGGCCTGATTTTAGGTCATGTGGTCTGTCATATCTCCTCAAGACTGCCACTGTAATGTGAGAGCGGTCATAGACAATATGTTAGTGAAAAGGCAGGACTGTGTTCCAGTGAGACTTTATGTACAAAACCAGATGACAGGTTGTATTAGACCCCATGGGCCCTAGTTTGCAGAGCACTCATGTAGAGGACAGATTGAAGGGAACCTCATAAGTGGAGTGGAAGAGAAAGGAAGGTTTGCCTCCTTGGACTAGCTTCAGGCCATGATGAAGCTCTCACCCATCCATGCTGCAATCAAGTCAGGAGGGTCAGTTTATTCCATTTGAGATGATTGTGTTTTTCTAAGCCTATGTCTTTCTCATTTGTTCTGCTTAAAGATTTTTAATTTATGAAGGAATAATAATGGTGTAATTTTTGCCCCTTTGAAAGGGAGTCGTTTGACTTGTGCAGTTGACAGTAGCAAAATAAAGTAGAGAAGGAAGAGAGGTCTAGTGCACATGATTTCATGATGATTAAGCTTAAAAAGTTAACAGAGGGAGAGAAATCTAAGCTGGTTCACTCATAGGTCTCCAGCTTGTGCACTGGTGTGTGAATTGGACATTGAGAATAGGTCTTCATCAGATGATCAGGGAAGAGCAACAGTTCAACAGGAAAGACCAATTTTCCCCACTCATGTTGAGTTTGTTGGAATATCCATGGGTAACTCATCCTACATTTTGGATACAGTTGCTTTGACTTTTAACCTTGTCCTGTCAACAACTACCTCTCATAGGAGAGCCATGTTTTTAGTGTCCAGAGATATTAAAAAAATATGTTGGAAACAAACCAATAGAAGTCTGTAATCAATAGAAGACTGTTGTACTATCTTTGATAATTATTGTTTTCCTCTCGCTACCCCAGTTACTTGATGGATTCATATCTGTTGTACAGAGCAATGAAACCCTGCTTAGTTGGAGAAAATTGCCAGTGTGATGTTTCATTTCCTTTATAGGCACTTTCATACAGTAGAGCATATTATCTATCATTAGGATTCTGCATTTTCTTTTTTGAGTAAATTGCCTTGTTTTTGTGTTTCACATTGTTTTCTGACATCATCGTTTCATTTACCTGTTCGTACCTTTATTCAAACAGATCTCCAGGAATCTTCAGAAGAAGCATCAAGAAGAAGCAGTTCTAAGAGAGGTATGCTTGAAATCACACTCTGCCTCTAGTCATGTAGAACATACAATTCCGCATCATAAAAATGCCACATAATGCCATCCTGTTAGGGGTTCCCGAACCCACCCCTACGTGGGCTTATTCACTAGAAAAATTCATAGGACTCAACGTATAATTTTACTCCTACCTGTGATTTACTAGGGTGGAAGTATCGTAGGACAATCAGCAAGGAGAAAAGGTGCGTGTGACAAAGTGTGGACGACACCAGGCACAAGCTTGCAACAGTTGTCTCCCTGTGGAGTTACCAGAACGTGCTCAAGTATTCCACTGTCAAATTCTTACAACACATGTGACATGCCATCTACCAGTCCCAGAGTCCCGTTAGACTCAGTGCCAAGGGTGTTATGGCACCCTAATCACATAGGCTACTTCCCCATAGTGTGTGACAAAATTCTAGATTCCCAGAAGGAAAGCAAGTGTCCAGAATGAATCCCATCAGTTATTTAAAGTCCTGGATCAAGCTGGTTGGGTTCTTATAGTTTTTCTTAATTTCTTCCTTAATAGACCAGTATTCAGTATTATTTAAACTGTTAATTGTAGGTGATTTAAAATCCGGAGCAATATTGTTGGAGAAGAAGTTGACTTGTTTAGTCACAACTTCTAATATCCCATATGATAGGTTTATTTAAAAAAGTAAAAGGATTTTTGAGTTAAGATGTAGGTCCTCTCTTGTATAATCACAGTGTAACAAACTGAACGTGTTAACAACGGACATGTTGTTTAGTTTTTATAGCAAATAGATTACACTAAGTAAATGAATACTTGTTATTACATACTGCTTTGTCTCACTAAAAAGTCACTAAACTAGGAACTGAACAATACTTCCCTGGAACTAAAAGCCAATGGTTAACGATAAAAACTACAACAGGTAGCCAGAGGGCCAGGATCCCAATGAGATTGGTTTTTAAAAATATCTACCAGAGTACAGAAGTCAGAGAGGCAATGCCAGTTGAGAAGCAGAGAGAGTTTTACATATTATACCAACAAGGTCTCACTATGATCAACTTCATTCCTCAGAAGTCAAAACAGAATGAGGCATGTTGACTTCATTAGAACAAGACGATCCTTCTGCTTGTTGAATCATTGTCATGACACTAATATTCTGAGAACCAGAGGATCTAATGCCATTGTTCAAAAGAAAATCGTAATAAATATTCAAATAGCTCAACTGGGACTTAACAAATTCTAATGAAAGCAGAGAAATGTTTCACAATAAGAAGAATGCCAGTGGCCCAGCCAGGCCTGGCTCAGCAGTTGAGCATCTAACTAGGATCCAATTGATCGGGGTTCGGTTCCCGGTCAGGGCACATGCCCAGGTTGTGGGCTGCAGCTGATCACTCTCTCATCATTGATGTTTCTATCTCTCTCTCTCCCTCTGTTTTCCTCTCTCTGAAATCAATAAAGATATATTTTTAAAAAAAGATTTAAAAGAAAGAAGAAGAATGCCAGTGTGCTACCCAGCTGTGGCACTGAGTTCATTGTGCCTGCCACGTGAAAGGCATGAGGACACCTTGGAGTTAGTAGACCTTCAACAAGAACTTGTGTAGGTTGCTTTGGCAGATTATGGAAAACACAAAGAGGAAGTAGAAGTTTGACCTTGAAGGTGCTAATATTATGAGAGAGCTGTGCCTGGTTTATTTCTGTGTGTTTTTTTGAAACAGAATTTTCAAAGAAAATCTCAAAAGTGAGCTATTCGTTGGTCCTCTTAATGGTTTGCTATTTAAGTGTGAGGTGTCTTTTAGGTACTAGGTGTTATGCTGATGTTGCAGAATTCAAACATTTAAAAAACTCGGTCCCTGCCCTCCAAGAGCTTGTTATTATCATTGTCATTTTTATTATTTCCTATACTTTATTCAGTGCTTACTAGGTGCCAGAGCACACTAGGAGCTTACCCTTGTCATTATTTATTCTTTTCATTGGTGTGTAGTATGTGCCAGACACTTTAAATCCAAGACAAGAATTAGAGTTTGAAAAATGTGGGTGAGGCCTTGGCCAGGTACGTCAGCTGTCTAAAGAGCTTTCCCCAAATGCCAAAGTGGTGGGTTTTGTCCCTGGTCAAGGCACATACCGGAATCAACCAAGTAATGCATAAGGAACTGGAACAAGAAATCACTTTCTCTCTCTCTCTGTTTCTCCCTTCCTGTATCTGTCAAATCAATTCAAAAGATTTATTATTAACCCTTGTGGTTGTATTAAATTTGGACATGGGTGTCGTACTGGTCGGAATTAATTTCCATTGAAAGAGCAGTGATACATAACATGCAAGATTATGAAGGATAAACAAGAGAAATTATGAACTGATACATGAATGCAGTTAATATGCGTACGGTTCCTTGCTGTGGTGGCTGAGAACAGACATATGACCGCAAAGGGTTAAAACATAAAAATTGTAGGTGGGATGTAAAGTAAGCATGCAGAACATGAAGAAGTTTGCCAGGTAAAGGGGCAGAAGGGTGACGTTTAGCAGGAGGAACATCTATGGAGATGACCCATTTGGCAGCGTGCACAGCAGTGCAAGGGCTCAGATGTACAAGAGAACTTTGCGGCATGAATGCCCAGTTCATTATTGATGGTGCACAGTGTGTCCTGTGGGAATGGCTGGGAATCAGGTGACTACCTAGCGAAGGCAAGCTTTTGAAAGTCTCCTACACCAGAAAGGAAGAGATCTTACCCTGTAGGCCTTGGGCTGTCAGTCACATAGATTGGTCTTAGCTTCAGAGGATAGGTGGCCTAATTAACTGTGGCTAAAACAATAGTAAGGAGGATTGTTTTGGTTTTCCATGATGTCATCGGGATCCTAGTTGTCCTCTTTCAGCTGCATGGCTGTCAGTGTTAATGTGTCCTTTCCTAGGCAGCTGCTTAGCAATGGCTCCGTGGAATCATATTCTCAAAAGACAGTGTATCTTTATACACTGGAAAGATTGCTTTTCCTTATGCCTTTCTCCTGTCCTTTGAAATATCTTGTTAAAAGCATAGTTGGCACACAATATATGACTTTCAGGTGTAGAACATGGTGGTTAGACATTTCCATACTTTAGGATGTGATCACCACGCTAAGTCTAGTCACCCTCTATGTCTGTGCAAAGTTATCATGATACTGACATATTTCCTGTGCTGTACAGTACATCCGGGAGGCTCACATATGTTATAAGTGGAAGGTTCACTTGTTAATCATGTTCTATATCATGTGTGTCCTCACCTCACTAACTTCTGGCAACCATGAGTTTGTTCCCTGTAGCTATGGGATATGTTTCTGATTTGTTTTCTTGTTTTAGATTCCGTATGTAAGTGAGACATACTATTTTGTCTTTGTCTTATTTCACTTAGCACAACAGCCTCTTGGTCCTTTGATATTGTCGTAAAAGGCAAGATTTCCTTTTTTTCATGTCTGAGTGATACTTCATTATATATGTTATACTTGCTACATCTTCTTTGTATACCTATGGAAGGACACCTACATGGCTTCCATATCTTAGGTATTCTAAATAATGTTGCACTGAACATAGGGGTGGAGATATCTGTTCAAATCTGTGTTCATGCTTTTGTTGAAGAAATGCCCAGAAGTGGAATGGCAGTTTTATTTCTAATTTTCTGAGGCATCTCCATGCTGTTTTTCACAGTGACTGTACCAATTTACACTCCCAAAACCAGACTGGTAGGCTTTCCCTTTTCTCCACATTGTGGCCAACACTAGTTAATTTATTTATGTATATCTTGAGGACAGCTATTCTGAGAGGCATGAGGTGGTACTGTATTATGGCTTTCCTTTGAATTTCCCTGATTGGTGATGCTGAGCTATATGTTTCTTTTAAATACGAGGAAAACTGAGTGGCTTGCCATTGACTTTCACTAACAACTTATTGGCTTGGGCTACATCACATGCTCACTCCTAAACCACTTAGTGGTTACCTAGGTACTGTGATTAGCTTAGTATAATCATTTCTCTTTTTGGAGCTGGATAGATATCACCTCATTTGTGTATCAGGACAGTAAATGTGCAAATACAGCTGGGGGTCTCCAGCAAGAAGGAAGACTAAGGTAGGTAGTCAGCAATATCTACCGAAGGGATTCATTAGAGAGAACTGAGCATATGTGTCATAAGAATACATTTGTTGGGGGCACTCTGGATTGTATATGAACAGGGGATCAGAATGCTTTTTGTCTAAAGGAGCTGATTTTAGGTCTTGTGGTCTGTCATATCTCTTCAAGTCTGCCATTGTAGTGTGAGAGCAGTCATAGACAATATGTCAAGGAAAAGACAGGACTGTATTCCAGTGAGACTTTATGCACAAAACCAGATGATAGGTTGTATTAGACCCCATGGGCCCTAGTTTGCAGAGCACTCATGTAGAGGACAGATTGAAGGAAACCAAATAAAGGGATTCGAAGACAAAGGGAGCTTTGTCTCCTTGGACTAGCATCAGGCCATGATGAAGCTTTGACTCATCCATGCTAAAATCAAGTCAGGAAGGTCAATCTATTCCATTTAAGTGACTGTGTTTTTCTAAGCCTATGTCTTTCTCGTTTGTTCTGCTTAAAAAATATTAATTTATGAAGGATTAACAATGGTGCATTTTTGCCCTTTTGAAAGCCAATTGTTTGAATTGGGCAGTTGACTGTTAGTAGAGAGAGAGAAATCTAAGATGGTTCATTCATAAGTTTCCAGCTTGTGAACTGGACTGTGAATTGGACATGGAGAATAGGACTTTATCACATGAGTAGAGAAGAGCAACAGTTCAACAGGAAGGACCAGTTTTTTCCCATACATGTTAAGTTTGTTGGAATATCCATGAGTAACTCAGCCTACATTTTCAATAAAGTTTCTTGCACTTTTTACCTTTTCCTGTGAACAAGTGCCTTTCATAGGAGAGCCATGTTTATAGTGTCATAAGATATTAAGAAAGAGATTAGAAACAAACAAATAGAACTCTGTAATCACTAGAAACCTATTTCATTATGTTTCAGAATTATTGTTTTCATCTTATTACCCATGTTACTTGGCTGATTCATATCTATTGTAAAAGGAAAGAAACCCTGCTGAGTTCGAGAAAATTGCCAGTGTCATGTGTCAGTTCCATATAGGCACTTGCATACACTAGAGCAGGCTCTCTATCATTAGGATTCTGCATTTTCTATTTTGAGTAAATTGCCTAGTTTTTTGTTTCACAATGTGTTATGACATCATCATTTCATTTATCTTTTTGTTCCTTTATTCAAATATATCTACTGCAATCTACAGAAGAAGCAGTAAGAAGACCCCGTTCCAAGAGAGGTATGCTTGAAGTCACCCTCTGCCTCTAATCATGTGGAACATACCATCCCGCAGCATAAAACCCCCACATAATGCCATTCTGTTAGAGGTTCCTGAACCCACACCTAGGTGGGCTTACTCACTAGAAAAATTCATCGGACTCAACATGTAGTTTTACTCCTACCTGTAATTTACTAGAGTGGAAGGATCATAGACCATCAGGAAAGAGAAAATGTGTGTGGGACAAAGTGTGGAGGACACCAGGCACAAGCTTGGAAGAGCTCTCTCCCTGTAGAGTTCCCAAGATGTGCTCAAGTATTCCACAGTCAAATTCTTAGAAGAAATGTGAAATGCCATCTACCATCCCGGAGCCCCTTTAGACTCAGTGCCAAGGGCTTTATGGCACCCTAGTCACATTGACATCTTCCCCATAGTGTGTGCCAAAATTCTAGACTGCCAAATAGAAAGGAAGTGTTCAGAATGAATCCCAGTGGTTGTACAAACCCCAGGATCACGTTGTACAGGCTCCTATAGTGTTTCTTATTTTCTTCCTTAATAAACTAGAATTCATTATTTTTAAACAGTTCATTGTAGGTGATTTAAAATCAGGAGCAATGTTGTTGGGGAAGAAGTTCACTTATTTAGTCATGACTTCTAATGTCCCACATGCTGTTTATGTAAAAAAGTAAATGAATTTTAAGAGGTTGAATGTTTTCTCTATAATCACATTATGACAAAATTAACTTGTTAAGAAAGGATCTTTTGTTTAGTTTTTATAACAAATGGTTTACACTGAGTACATGAATACTTGTTATTGCATATTGATTTGTCTCAGTAAAAAGTCACTAAAACTAGGAACTGAACAATACTTGCCTGCAATCAGAAACCAGTGGTTAAGGATAAAAATGACACCACTTAAACAGTGGGCAAGAATCCCAATGAGATTGCTTTTGTTCTTCTTAAAGAATCTTAATTTATGAAGGAAAATAATATTTGCTGTTATTTTCCTCACTGTAAAAGCCATCTTTAAAAGCCCGTGGTAGACTAAGACCATTGACTGTAGCAAAATAAAGAAGAGAAAGGAAAGAGGTCTGGTTCATATGATTTCATGATAATTAAATGTAAATGTTATCATGGAGAGAGATATCTAGGATGGTTCATTCATAGGTCTCCAGTGTGCACAATGGCGTGTGAACTGGAGGTGGAGAATAGGACTTTATTAGATGAGCAGGGAAGAGCAACAACTCAACAGGAACGACCAGTTTTTCCACATACATGTTGAGTTTGTTGGGATATCCATGGGTAACTCACCCTATATTTTGGATACAGTTTCTTTGAGTTTGTACCTTGTCCTTTCAACAACTGCCTTTCATAGGACAGCTGTGTTTTTTTTGGTGTCATAAGATATTAAGAAAAAGTTTAGAAACAAAGAAATAGAACTGTGTAATCACCAGAACACTATTATACTATTTTTAGAGAATTATTGTTTTTCTTTCGCTACCTTAGTTGCTTGATTCATTCAAAACTATGTTAAAAAGGAATTAAAGTGTCCTTAGAGAAAATTACCAGTGTGATGTTTCATTTCATTTATAGGCACCTGCATACAGTAGAGCAGGCTCTCTATCATTAGGATTCTGCATTTTCTATTTTGAGTAAATTGCCCTTTCTTTGTTTCACATTGTTTTCCGACATCATCCTTTCATTTATCTCTTTTTCCTTTTTCAAATAGATCTACTGCAATCTACAGAAGAAGCAGTAAGAAGACCCCGTTCCAAGAGAGGTATGCTTGAAATCACCCTCTGCCTCTAATCATGTGGAACATACAATCCCGCAGCATAAAACCCCACATAATGCCATTCTGTTAGTGGTTCCTGAACCCACACCTAGCTGGGCTTACTCACTATACAAATTAATAGGCCTCAACATGTAGTTTTACTCCTACCTATAATTTACTAGAGTGGAAGGATCATAGGACAATCAGGAAGGAGAAAATGTGTGTGTGACAAAGTGTGGAGGACACCAGGCACAAGCTTGGAAGAGCTCTCTCCCTGTGGAGTTCCCAAGATGTGCTCAAGTATTCCACAGTCAAATTCTTAGAAGACATGTGAAATGCCATCTACCATCCCGGAGCCCCTTTAGACTCAGTGCCAAGGGCTTTATGGCTCCCTAATCACATTGGCATGTTCCCCATAGTGCATGCCAAAATTCTAGAAGGACAGATGGACAGAAAGTTTTCAGAGGGAATCCCATTGGTTGTACAAACTCCTGGATCACGCTGGATGGGCTCCTACAGTGTTTCTTATTATCTTCCTTAATAGACTAGTATTCATTATTATTTAAACAGTTAACTGTATGTGATTTAAAATCTGGAACAATGTTGTTGGAGAAGAAGTTCACTTATTTAGTCAGGACGTGTAATGTCCTGTATGATATGTTTACGTAAAAAATTAAAAGGATTTTAAGTTAAGAGGTTGCACGCTTCCTCTATAATCACATTATAACAAAATTAACTTGTTAAGAAAGGATCTTTTGTTTAGTTTTTATAGCAAATGGTTTACACTAAATACATGAATACTTGTTATTGCATATTGATTTGTCTCAGTAAAAAGTCACTAAAACTAGGAACTGAACAATACTTTCCTGCAATCAGAAACCAATGGTTAAGGATAAAAATGACACCACTTAAACAGTGGGCAAGGATCCCAATGAGATTGCTTTTGTTCTTCTTAAAGAATCTTAATTTATGAAAGAAAATAATATTTGCTGTTATTTTCACCACTTGGACAGCCATCGTTAAGAGCCCTTGGTAGACTAAGGCCATTGACTGTAGCAAAATAAAGAAGAGAAAGGAAAGAGGCCTAGTTCATATGATTTCATGATAATTAAATGTAAATGTTATCATGGAGAATGAAATCTAAGATGGTTCATTCATAGGTCTCCAGTGTGCACAATGGCGTGTGAACTGGAGGTGGAGAATAGGACTTTATTAGATGAACAGGGAAGAGCACCAACTCAACAGGAAAGACCAGTTTTTCCACATACATGTTGAGTTTGTTGGGATATCCATGGGTAATTCACCCTACATTTTTAATAGTTTCTTTGACTTTTTACCTTCTCCTTTCAAGAGCTGCCTTTCATAGGAGAGCCATGTTTTTTTTGTGTCATAAGATATTAAGAAAAAGTTTAGAAACAAAGAAATAGAACTCTGTAATTACTAGAACACTATTGTACTATCTTTAGAGAATTATTGTTTTTCTTTGGCTACCCTAGTTGCTTGATTCATTCAGAACTATTGTAAAAAGGAATTAAAGTGTCCTTAGAGAATATTTCCAGTGTGATGTTTCATTTTATTTATAGGCACCTGCATACAGTAGAGCAGGCTCTCTATCCTCAGGATTCAGCATTTTCTATTTTGAGTAAATTTCGGTTTCTTTGTTTAAATTATTTCTGATATCATCCTTTCATTTATCTTTTTGTTCCCTTATTTAAATAGATCTACTGCAATCTACAGAAGAAGCAGTAAGAAGACCCCGTTCCAAGAGAGGTATGCTTGAAATCACCCTCTGCCTCTAATCATGTGGAACATACCATCCCGCAGCATAAAAACCCCACATAATGCCATTCTATTAGGGATTCCTGAACCCACACCTAAGTGGGCTTACTCACTAGAAAAATTCATAGGACTCAACATGTAGTTTTACTCCTACCTATAATTTACTAGAGTGGAAGGATCATAGGACAATCAGGAAGGAGAAAATGTGTGTGTGACAAAGTGTGGAGGACACCAGGCACAAGCTTGGAAGAGCTCTCTCCCTGTGGAGTTCCCAGGATGTGCTCAAATATTGCACTGTTAAATTCTCACAAAACTTGTGAAATGTCAGTCACCAATTCCAGAGTCTCTTTAAACTCAGTGCCAAGGGTTTTTTGTCACCCTAGTCACAGCAGTATCTTGCCCATAGTGTGTGCCAAAATACTAGATTGCCTGTTGGAAAGCAAGTGTTCAGAATGAATCCCATTGGTTGTACAAAGTGTTTAGTCACAGTGAACCCCTCCTAACCTGTTAAGAAATTGTGTAAACCCTCCCCTGATTCATCTTATCTGGCACCAACCGGGGGTTAGCCATTTGAGTAAGACTTACTACGGATCGCTGTTTTAGGCTTGCTGTGTAATATTTTTCTGCACAGCCGTTATAGCCCTGACTGTATTTTTGGGATTGACTTAAAATTTCATTTTAAAAGCATGTAATATGATTATATAACATTGTAGTGGTTTCAGTTGCATCATGCATAATTATTAGCAATGCCAGTCACTTTTGTTACTCTTGGTGAGTATTTAACAGTTATTTGTATGTAAATGACTTGGGCAATATTAGACATTTATAATCTTTTCTTTTTATTCGAATAATGTTTCAAGATCATTTTTAGATAAAATCAGCATGATGATTTCTGATTCAAAATTAGAATAAAAATTGTCTTGTAATTATAAGGATGTTTTAGTTTTGATTTATATTGCACTTATTCCCTGTTTATAATTATAAAGAAGATAGTCAGTCATATTTATCAGTGTTTATCTTACCTTACCTAGTATACAATTCAAGTCATTTGCTTGTTCATATCTTTTCATCTGCTTCATTCAATTGAGGAGATAATATCCATATTCTGATACTTGGATCTTTCTTTTATATATTTATTTATTTTAATTTGTCTTTATTGTTGAAAGTATTACAGGTGTCCCATTTCCCACCCAAATTGATCCCCTCCACCTCGCTCCCACCCCCTCCCCAGGACTTTACCCCGTTATTGACTGTGTCCATGGGTTATGCATATATACATATAACTTCTTTGGTTAATCTCTTCCCACACTCCATCCCCCTTCCCTCTTTCCTCTGAAATATGATCATCTTTTGCATGCATCAATGTATCTGGATCTGTTTAGTTTGTCAGATTCTTTTGTTCATTAGCTTTTTCTTAAAGAAGACCCTTCAACATTTCCTGTAGTTCTGGTCTGGTGGTGATGAACTTCTTTAGTTTTTTCTTATCTGTGAAGCTCTTTATCTGACCTTCAATTCTTTTTTTTTCTTTTTTTTTTTTTCAGCCATCTGCAATAGGAGGAAAGATAGGGACTTTCTATGAACTGAAGAGAAGGCTGAGAAGGCAACTAACTGTGTTGAGAAAGTAGGAGAGCTCTTAAATCAGAGATTTTACAGATTAGTGGGCAGGAGAACTTGAGAAGGGCAGAGACCCAAGGCAGGGGAGGCAAATGTAGCACTATGGTAGGAGAGACGAATGGGGAAGAAGGAATAGATTGGAGAGGTTTTCAGGAGTTGTAACAGTTGAAATCTTAGAAATACATATATTCTTCCTGATTGGTATTTCTAGGATATATACCCAGAAGTAGGATTGCTGGGTCAAAAGGCAATCCCATATTTAATCTTTTGAGGAAACTCTATACTGTTTTCCAAGTGGCTGCACCAGTCTGCATTCCTACCAGCAGTGCACTTGGGTTCCCTTTCTCCACACCCTTGCCAGCACTTGTCATTTGTTGACTTATTGATGGTATCCATTCTGACAGGTGTGAAGTGATATCTCATTGTGGTTTTAATTTGCACCTCTCTGATGATTAGTGACTTTGAGCATTTTTTCATATGTCTCTTGGCCATCTGTAAGTCCTCTTTGGAGAAGTGTCTATTCAGAAGGCTGACCTTCAATTCTAAATGATAGCTTTGCTAGAGAGAGCAATCTTGGTTGTAGTTCCTTGTTTTTCATCACTTTGAATATTTCTTGCCACTCCCTTCTGGCCTGCAAAGTTTTTGTTGAGAAATCAACTGACAGTTGTATGGGTGCTCCTTTGTAGGTAACTAACTGCTTTTCTCTTGCTGCTTTTAAGATTCTCTCTTTGTCTTTAACCTTTGGCAGTTT
The DNA here is from genome assembly GCF_054644295.1 of Miniopterus natalensis. Lineage (NCBI taxonomy): Eukaryota > Metazoa > Chordata > Mammalia > Chiroptera > Miniopteridae > Miniopterus > Miniopterus natalensis. Next base: position 114,818,206 of record NC_142081.1, on the reverse strand, counting down.
AATTATGATGTGTCTTGCTGTGGGCCTCTTTGGGTTCCTCTTGTTTGGGATCCTCTGTGCTTACTGGACTTGTAAGTCTATTTCTTTCCCCAGGTACTAGAAGTTTTCTGTAATTATTTTTTCAAATAGGTTTTCAATTTCTTAGTCTCTTTCTTCCCCTTCTGGCACCTCAATAATACGAATGTTGGGCCTCTTGAAGTTGTCCCAGAGTCTCCTTATACTAACTTCATATTTCTGGGTTCTTTTTTCTTTTTTCTCATCTGGTTGGGTGCTCTTTGTTTCCTCATGTTCTAAATTGCTGATTTGATTCTCAGTGTCCTCTACTCTACTGTTGATTCCCTGTAAATTATTCTTCATTTTAGTTCATGTAACCTTCATTTCAAATTGTTATGTCATTGATGGTCTCACTTGTTTTCGTAATACTTTTACTAATATGCATGAGCATCCTTAAAAACAAGATTCTGAACTCTGTATCTGTTAACTTGCTTGGTTCTCTTTCATTTAGTTCCTTTTCTGGAGATTTCTTTTGTTCTTTCCTTTGTGACATGTTTCTTTGCCTCCACATTTTGGCTGTTTCCAAGTGTTTGTTACTATGTATTAGGTAGAGCTGCTGTGTCTCCTGGATTTTGTAGAGTGGCTTTGTGTAGTAGGTGTCCTGTAGGGTCCAGTGGCTCAGCCTTTCCAGTCACCTGAGCTGGGCCTTCTAGGTGCTCCCCTGTGTGGGCTGTGTGCTCTGATTTGTTGTAGTTGAGCCTCGGTTGCTGTTGGCATCACTGGGAGGAATTGACCCCCAGGCCTATTGGCTAGGAGGACCAGCTGCAACTACAGCCAAGGAGCTAGTGTGCTGGAGACACCCCTATGGAGCAGGATTTACTTCAGTGGAGCTTTGGTGTGCACCAATTGTGCCCCTTGAGTGTGTCACTTGTGGATGTAGTAGGGTTGTAATTCAGTGTGGTCAGGTCTGACCACCAGGTGCACTGTCTCTGGGGCCTCCTGAGAGGTGCAAAGTCAGCCTCTGCCAGTGCCATGCCCAGGGTCACCCAGCATGAGCTACACAGTAAACCGTAGTTGGCCGCTACTTGTGCTGGGCTTGGAGGTGTCCAGGAGAGGCCAAGCTATGCAGTCTGCCACTAGTGCCAGGCCTATGGCCACTTACAAGACATATGGGGCATGCTGCTGCTTGTTTGAGAGATTTTAGGAAAGTCCTAAACAAATGATTCAAGAGGCCACTTGCATAGAAAAGGCACTGGAAATGGCTCAGATGAGCTGGCAAGTTGGGAGGGGCGGGTCTCCTGTAATCACCAGGGCGAGGCCAAAGGTGGGAGTCAGTTGGTGGGGTTTCAAATATGGTGCCTTCCTGCCGGCTCTGTGGAGGGAGGGCTTAACAAAAGAGCAATGGCCTCTGCTAGCTCTTCTGCCTGGGAGAAAGCTGCCCCTCTACTTCTCGCCCTGATTTCAGACAAGTTAGTTCCTCCCCAAATGTCCCAGATCCTTTCAAGTTGCTGCCCAGAGCTGGGGCTCAGAGGGAGGGTGTCTGAGTGAGTTCATGTGCAGGCCCTTTAAGAAGAGGTGCCTGGGACCCCCGCAGCCTCAGCATCCTTCGGCCACAGTCCCTGCTGGTTTCACAGCCCAAAGTTGCAGGGACTTCTCTTCCCATTCCTGGAACCTGGGCTGGGGGCCTGATATGAGGCTGGGACCCGTCGCTCCTCTGGGAAACCTCCACCACCAAGATGTCCCTCCCAGGTTTATCCTGCGGCACCAGGTAATCACCTCTCGGTGATTCAGCCCCAGTCTGCCCACCTCTCCGCCCTTCCTGCTGGTCTCGGTGCTCCTTCAGTTCCGTCCTTGTAGGGCTTCTATTCAGCCAGATTTCAGGAGGTTCTGAGTGATGGTGGTTCTGTATTTTAGTTGTAATTTTGATGTGGTTGCGGGAGGCGGCGGGTACAGCTGTTACCTATGATTCCATCTTGTTTCCTCACTGGATCTTTATCTTAATTTTGAAGCTGCCTGTGTCTTGAAAATAGCGTTAATATGTTGCTCTATGTTAATAGCAGGTTCAGCAGATATTTTTAAAAAAATAATTAGTAAGCATTATTTTTTAAAACATTTTTAGATTCACAGCAAAATTGAGTGGGAAATACAAGAGTTCCCATAAACCCCACCTCCCCATACACCAGCTTCCCTCAGTTTTGACACCCTGCACCAGAGAGGTGCATTTATTACAACGGATGTACCTGCACTGACTCATCATTATCAACCAAAGTCCATAGTTTACATTAAGGTTCACTCTTGGTGTTGTACATTCAGTGGGTTTTGACAAATGTATGATGATATGTGTGGACCATTAGGTATCATAGAGAATCGTTCCACTGCCTTAAAAGTCCTCTGTGCTCTGCTTCTTCATCCCTCGCTGCTCCATAAGCTCTGGAACCCACTGCTCTCTTTACTGTCTCCATAGTTTTGCCTTTTCCTGACTGTTGAATAGTTGGAGTCATATAGTGGGTATCTTTTTGAATGTTTAAAAAATTAAAATCCTAAGGTACTTGAATGTAGTTACCCAAGATGTTCTTTGTCCTTTGTGGTTTGTTCTTGTTCATCAGCATAGGATCTGATGACATATGCCACACAAGCCAAAAAAGCATGATTTCTATAGGCATTTGCCACCTAATGGGGAGGGTTGAGAAAAATGACCTCATGCACTACTGCAGGGCACTAACTGTTTGAACCACGCTGCTCTATGTGGTGGGTCCAGATAGACTCTAGCAATGGAAGGAGACAGTCTCAAGGGGTTATACTTTATACTACTGGAATCGAAGTCTTTCTTACTTATCTCGCAGTTGGGTATAGGAAGAGAAAGGGTCTGTTCCCTTTGTTTTGCTGTGCTGCCAAGTGCAGTGCCTAGTGACCAGATTTCCTTGTGATAGAGCGTTTCATCCTAAACCAGCTAGTCTTCACTGAAGAGCTGGAGAAGTGGGAATTGTGTTACAGCAAAATAAGTACACCCTCTTCTAACTGCTCTTCTAGGCAGGAGTCCAGAAAACTCACGCTATTTAAGTTTGATATTGTTCCTTTATGATACTGCTTCTCCTAACGATACCATTTTCTGTCAGTCTGATGGGGTTTGGGTAGGGTTATGTTCATTGTAAATAGCAGTTCATATGTAGGTATCACATTTTGATGGAGCCCACTCTTTGCATTTGATATATTTAAAAAGGGAAAGTAAATGTTCTTAAAGTATTAATGGCCTATCCATTATATCATTAATACTCACTCTAGTATAGTCTTCAGGTGTGGTCCCAAAGGAATCCTTCCTAACAAAGCATTAGTCCAGTACTTTTAAAGTCCTGTATTTTTCTGTTGTTGCTTTAAAGTGTATTTTACTATTTCTTTAATAGGGGATGAGAGCTCTGAAGAAGACTCTTTAAGGAGGTAGGATTTTAAAAAATTATGTTAACTAAGAAATGCATTTCTAGAGTGTTCTACTGTGGGGTAGGCCCAATATTATGTAATTAACATGTGTTACATAGTCATCACAATAGCTTTACAAAGTAGCTATGCTATTATAGCTTACTTTTTATTAATTAGGCAACTGTGATTCAGGGAGGTTGATTAATTGACCCATGACTCCAACTACTGACCCATGACTTGACTGTCAACCTACTTGGCTCCCAAATCTATTCTGTGGTCCTTCAACATACACTGATAAGTCCCTGTATAGCACTGGCATCGAGATAGGGATGCAAATTATATCAACTCAGAAAGTCCAATCTAATTGTGTGTTAACTCTGATTTAGTGTTTTTCTAAAAGGCCCAGTTAGTCCAAGCATTTGTCTTACTATACTTGGCAATTGCAGTGGTAACTAGTACCTCGTTTTCCCATTAAAGGCTTTAGGGCACTTCACAGTTAGCTATGGCCACAGAACCAAAGGTTTTATCCAAGCAAGGCCTAATCAGGCAAGTGTTTCTAGGTATAATGATATCTCTTCTTCTTGAAATGAATTCCTTATCTGTAAGTAACAAATATCTATGTGTAGACCATGTTATGTTAATTAAATTCAACATCTATTTAGAAGATGTTTCTAATTGACTGCTCTATTTACTGACTTCTGAGTCTGGTTTTCCCCTCAGGATAACACCTTTGCCTAGTTGTATTAAGTTTTTTCATTTATTCCTAGAGTCCTTTTTTCCTCTTCCATGACTTCTTTTGATTTTTTTTACTTCTCTATTTTTGGTGTTTCTTTCATTGTGCTGTTTTTTTCCACTTCTGCCAGCAGTGGTGTTCTCCATTTTTCTATAGACAGAATCAAAGGCACATAGAATTTCAGGAGTTTAAGGAATTTTAGCAATTAATTAATGAGAACACCTTCTAGCACTTCAACCTGTGTTTCATAACCTGGTCAAGTGGTTGTTCACATGGAGAATTTGAAACTCAAAGAGATTAAAGTGACTATTTGGAACATAGTAAGTGGTGGAAATGAAATGTAAATTCAGGTTTCTAAGTGTTATAATCTTCCTTCTTTATCATCCTGTAGGTGAGTGTTTTAATAATAGAAATATGGGGAATGGGTCTAGTGGACACAGTGGATAGAGGTTAAGAGTGGAATTAGCAGGGGAATCCCAAGTTTCAAGATGAACAACACTGGGTTGGGACAGTTTTAGAAAAGAGATGAGAATATGGGGGTTTATGACAAGTTAATGATAAATTATAAGAAGGAAGCCCCAAGATGTTGGGAGTTGTCTAGAAAGGCACATTAAAAGAAGGGGCTCAGGAGAATCCTGATGAGGTTGCTGCTCTTTTGTTTGTTTAATTGGAGGAACTAGGACAATTACAGAAAGATATTAAAATACTTTGAGCCACTGGAAAGATTCTTTTGATCACAAACAGGACTGTGGTATTATCTACCTGAACTCTGACTTACAGAGTGGGGCTTAGGTCCCATTGAGTCTTAGGGGACTGGAGATGGCTGAACAACATAGATCTATGGCCCAAGGCAGGTGTCTCCTCACCTCTACCTCTTTTCCCAATGAGCTGATGTGCTTCCCATGTACATGGAGGGTTGGGCAGGGGCAGAACTAGCTGTCAAATCAGTAATGGGGTTGGATAGTTGATAACATGCCTATGTTATGAGTGAATCCCTGAGACTCCATTTAGTTTGTTTTCCAGGAGCAGGGAAATAGAGAGCTCCTATTCTTGGTAATTGGAGCCCAGCCTTGTATCAGGAGTCTGTGCCTTCATAGGTTGAAGATTTAAAGGTTGAAGACTGTCATTGAGCCTGCAGAAGGGTGATCTGGGAGTGGGAAGGCTAAGAACACATAAATTTGTTCATTGACATTTGGACATTTAACTTTTAACCATTTCAGGGAACTTCCTGTACAGTTTTAGGGTAAAAGGAAGGAATGGGTTCTCCTTAATAAGTGGTTTCCATGCTCAAGAATCAAGAGTGCCATTTTTTACTGATGTAGATTAGTCTTTGAACCAGGGACAGATGATGGGGAAGGGACAGTGTATCTTTCTACCTTGGTTTAAGTCATCAGATTTGTTCCAGCTCAGGTAACAAATTTATGTTAGCCATTAAGTGGTAAAAACAAATTAATCTCAAGCAGAGTGTGTCTTCATTAAATAGTTCATAGGTTGGGAGAGGTGGCAGCAGAAATAGATAACTAAAAGCTTTTTTAAAACCAGGGCCCCATGTTAATTATATCAAGAATCTTCATTTGATACATAGATAGCTGCTTTTTCGCTTAAAATTTTTGTTGCTTTTTTTTAAAGAAATGAACTCACTCTTTTTGTTTGTTTGTATATTTTACTGTAAAGACTTTCCAGCAAACCTGGCATTAATGATTCATGGCCTATATCCTACCATGAAGATTTCAAGGTAATGTGCTCTCTTGTGAAATGAATTTTCCTGCCCTCAATTTAATTTTGTATGGCACTTACTCTTAAAATTTTATAGTGGACTACCTTTAGGTTTGTAACAGAAAATTAGGCTTTTTATTTTTAAATCCTCAACCAAGGGTATATATATATTTTTAATTGATTTTAGAGGGAGAGGAAGGGTTAGAAAGAAAAATCAAGAGACTCTCACCCTACTGTACCTCAACTGGGATTGAACTGGCAACCTGGGTATGTGCCCTGACTGCGAATTGAACCCATGACCCTTCGGTGCATGGGATGATGGTCCAATTAACCGAGCCACACCAGCCAAAGCAGAAAATTTTTCTGTTTTATTGTGTGATTTCTTTTACATGCAATTTCTACAATAAGTGAATCTATGGAGACAGAAATCAGACAAGTGGTTGCCAGAGACTGCAATAGGGGGAATGGGGAGCTATTGTTTCATGGGAATGGGGTTTCCTTCTGGACTGATGAAAAGTTTTGAAACTAGACAGAGGTGATCATTGTACAACATTGTAAATGTACCAAGTGCTACTATATTTTTCACTTTAAAATTGTTAATTTTATGTTTGGTGAACTTGACTCACTAAAAATAGAATACTGTCATAACAATAATCAATCAGTCGATCAAATTAAGGCCACGTCACACATTTTAAAACAATCTGATGGGCTCATTTAAAACATGTCTTCCGGTGAAAGTTTACATTGTTAATTTGAGGCTTCTTGTTTCTAGAGGTAAACCTGTATTGCTATGAACTTCCCTCTTAGGACTGCTTTCAGTGTGTCCCATAGATTTTGGGTGGTCTGTTACCATTTAATTTGTCTCAAAGTATCTTTTGATTTCGTCCTTGATCTCATTGTTAACCCATTCACTGTTTAGTAACATGTTATTTAGCCTTTATGTGTTTGTGTGGTGTTTTGTTTGCCATTGATTTCTAGTTTCATACCATTGTGGTTGGAGAAGATGTGTAAAATGATTTCAATCTTATTAAATTTATTGAGGCTTGTTTTATGCTCTAACATGTGGTCTATCCTGGAAAATGTTTTATGTGCACTTGAAAAAAATGTATACCCTGTGGTTTTGATTGTTATATATATATATATATGTATATTGGAAGATCTCAGTGTTGATGTCAATGGGGTATTAAACTCCCCAACTATGATTCTATCAATATTTGCTTTATATATTTAGGTGCTCCTATGGTGGGTGCATATATGTTTACAAGGGTTATTTCTTCTTATTGGATTGATCCCATTATCATTATGTAATGACCTTCTTTGTCTTTTGTTGTAGCCTTAGTTTTAAATTCTATTTTGTCTGATATAAGTATTGCTATCCCAGCTTTTTTTGTTTGCATTTGAAAATTTTTTAAATTAATGTTTTAATTTATTGACTTGAGAGAGAGAGAGAGAAAGAGAAACATTGATTTGTTGTTCCACTCATTTATGCATTCATTGGTTGCTTCTTGTATGTGCCCTGATGCGAGATTGAACCCACACACTTGGCGTATCGGGATGGCCAACTGAGCTACTTGGCCAGGGCCCTTTTTGTTTGCATTTTCAGGAAATATCTGTTTTCATCCCTTTATTTTCAGTGTGTGTGTATCTTTCACTGAGGTGGGTGTATTATAGACAGCAAAGGTAGGGATCTTTTTTCTATTTTTAAAATATATCTTTATTGATTTCAGAGAGGAAGGGAGAGGGAGAGAGAGAGATAGAAACATCAATAATTAGAGAGTCATTGGATGGCTGCCTCCTGCTCACTCCCGACTGGGGATAGAGCTCACAACCTGGGCATGTGTCCTGACCAGGAATTGAACAGTGATCTCCTGGATCCTAGGTCAATGCACAAGCGCTGAGCCAAGCCCAGCTGGGTGGGATCTTGTTTTCTTATCCATTCATCTACTCCATGTCTTTTGATTGGAGCATTGAAGCCATTTACATTTAAAGTGATTATTGATAGGTACACCCTTATTCCTATTTTATTCTTTATAATTATGTCCCCTCCGTTTTTCATATTCTTTGTATAAAAGTCCCTTTAATATTTCCTCTAATACTGGTCTGTTGGTGATGAACTCCTTTAGCTTACCTGGGAAGCTCTTTTTTTCTCCTTCAATTTTAAATGATAGCCTTGCTGGGTAGAGTAGTCTTAGTTGTAGGTTCTTGTTGTTCATTACTTTGAATATTTTGTGCCAATACCTACCAACCTGAAATGTTTCTGTGGAGAAAGCATCAGACAGTCCTATGTGGGGTCCCTTGTAGGTAGCTATCTGTTTTCCTCTTGCTGCTTTTAAGATTCTCTCTTTGTCTTTAAACTTAGCCATTTTAATTTTGAAGTGTCTTAGTGTGAGCCTTTTTGTGTTCATCTTGCTTGGGACTCTCTTTGCATCCTTCACTTGTGTGTCTTTCTTCCTCACCAGGTCAGAAAAGTTTTCAGTCATTATTTATTCATATAGGGTCTCAATTGTTTGCTCTCTCTCTTCTCCTTCTGGAATCCCTATAATGTGAATATTGCTATGCTTTGTGTTGTCCCAGAAGTCTCTTAAACTAGCCTCTAAAATAATTTTTGTTTATTTATTATTTATTTATTTATTTATTTATTTGTTTGTTTGTTTGTTTGTTTGTTTGTTTTGCTGCTCTAATTGGGTGTTTCCTGCTACCTTGTTTTCTAAATCAATGATTCTATTTCCTTTTTCATCTAATTTGCTGTTGATTTCTTCTAGTGTGTTCTTCATTTCTGACTGCTTCTTTTATATGATGTCTTTGTCCTTTTTTATACTTGCTATCTCTTTTTTTAAACATGTCTCTGTTTCAGAGAGAGTAAGAGAGAGAGAGAGAAACATCAATGATGAGAGAATCATTGATCTGCTGCCTCCTGCATGACCCCCCACTGAGGATCGAGCTCACAAGCTGGGAATGTGCCCTGACTGGGAATTGAACCACAATCTCCTGGACCATAGGTCGATGCTCAACCTCTGAACCACACTGGCCAGGCTATACTTGCTATTTCTTTATTGAAGTTCTCACTATATTCCTTGAGTATCTTTGTAACCATGTTCTTGAACTCTGTATCTGGTGCATATCTTTCCTCCATTTCATTTAGTTCTTTTTTGGTGGATTTTTCTTTTTCTTTCATTTGGGGCATGTTTCTTTGTTTCCCCATTTTGGCTGCCTCTCCATATTTGTTTCTGTGTACTGGGTGGATCTGCTATGCCCCCCAGTCTTAGTATAATAACCTTATGTATTAGGTGTCTTGTGCAGCTCAGTGGCACAATCTTTCTGATCACCTGAGCTAGGTGCTCCAGGAAAGTCACTTGTGTGTGTTATGTGAGCCCTCCTTTTGTAGAGTCTTGATTGTTAATGGCCTGTTCATGGATGGGGTTGATCCTCAGGTTGGCTGACCACAGTATGCACTGTGTTGCAATGTGAAAGCTGATGCCATATTGAGTAATTCACGCCAGCATGGTCTGGTGCCTGCAGAAATCTTTGGGTGTCACTCTCATGGAGTTAATTGGATTATGCTCTGAAGCCCCCTACCACATGTACTGGTACTTGGCCCTCTTGGGAGGGACTCTGGTGCAAGTCAGGTTCTGCCAGTGATTTCCCTTGGGCTACCTATGTGGAGTTACAAAGCAATCAGGGTTTGTGACTGCCTCTGCTGTGCCTGGGTGTGCCTAGGGGGGGCCAAGCTGCACACCAAGGCCTCCTGCCACCAGCACCAAGCCCGTGGGCCAGGTGAGCAAAAAGCCCAAGTCACTCTGAGATCCACCTCTGCCTGCCAGCTTTCTGTTGTGGTCAGTCACTGAAAGAGCTCCTGTTGGTATGTGAGTTCCATGAGGTAAGTGAGTCATCAGGTAGGTGAGAGTGGTGTTCACCAGATTGATACAGATTCAAAGTCAGCTTCATTACTGGGTGTTAGGCTACTCAGCAATAGTTCCAGGATACACCAATGCCAACTACCACCCATGGGGTATCTGTGGACCTTTGTGGCTGGGTTGGGTGAGGCCTCAGGGAATCATTAGAGTAAAAGCCAGCAGAATTCATCAGGCCCCAGAAGGCCAAGATTTGGCTGTGTGAAGGGAGCGCTCTTCATCAGAATAGTGGCCTTAGTTAGACCTGCAAGGGATTCTTAAAAATGGCCCCCACCCCAAAGTTACACAACTCCGTCTCTGACACCCCTTCAGTCCACCAGACCACCTCAAGAGACCTCCATGAAGTCTACATAATAGGCCCAGGCAGCTGACTCCTTTGTAGTGTGTTGCTCCATAGGGTAGAGAACAAGGAGTGAGGACAGTGGGGCTAGTAGATTCCCCAGGTTCATGCTGTAATGAAGGGAGTGCTTGACCCAGGAATGATGGCATCTTTGGGCACTCTGGGAGAGAAGCTCAGCACAGGGAAGGGACCCAGAGGTCATAACTTCAGCTCTCTTCCCAGAGCCATTCAAAGCAGTTTCTCCTCGCATGACTCCATTCCACTCTGAGACACCCTTTCTTCATAGTCCCAGAGTGAGTGTTTGGAATAAGACTTGTGTGCTGGCCCTCTAAGAGGGTCCCTGTCTTTCCAGCAGACTCCCATTTCTTCCTGGAGGACAGAATCCTTGCTGCTTTTCAGAGCCAGATATTATGTGGGCTCTTCTTCCCACCTCTGGTGCCCAAGGTTGGGGACCCCAGTGTAGGTTGAGACCCCATGATCCTCAGGGGGGAACTTTGCAGCTGAGATACCCCTCAGCATTCTCAACCACCACAAGTGGGTGCAAGGCCAGCCCTTTTTGAATCTCTGCCCTTTCTACCAGTCTAGCTGAGGGTTCTTCTGTAGTTCTTGGTTACAAGAGTAATGTTCAGCTAGTCTTCAGTTGCTTATTCAGTTTGGTAGTTATGTACCTTAGTAGTAATTCCAGTTCGGTCCAGGGAGGAGGTGAATGTAACTCTCAGCTCCTTTGGCTCCATCTTAGATCAGCTCTAATAAAATTCTGAAATGCTGTGCAGGGGCTCACTATTGAGGATATGGTTAGGTGAAATGTGGTGCAGGGGCTCACTATTGAGGATATGGGGAGGTGAAATATTTTAAGTGAGGAAGCCTTTTAGCATAAAAATACAGCTACTAATTTATTTTTGATAGATTTAACATCTAATGAATTGTGACAAAATTAACTTTGAGGGTTCATGTTTTTCTTTTAATTTAGATCAAGGCCAGTAAATATTTACTTCTCAGTTAAAATCCAGTGATTTGGGAGTAGCTAACTATAGATTAAGAATTCTAAAAGTTAAATTTTAATTATATTCTAATTTTCCTTTGTCCATACTTGATTACTTAAGGGTGAAGTTATTTCAAAAATGTATATCCCTACAGCAAAGACAGCAGAAAACCAAAGCAAGCAAATTCACCTTACAACTTTGCACCTGGAAAAAATGTCTCAAGACTCAGAAATAAATAGGGCATGTGACAGGGAGTATACTTTTGCATATTCAGGACATCCTTCTGTGCAAAAGGATGAGGAAATGTGGGTTAAACATGGGAAATTCAAACAGAGGAAGAATTTACAACTTACCAGTGACGAGTTAAAGCAGAAGCGTCATGAATTTTGTGAAAAAGACACTAGTGAGTGTCCTGAGGAAGGGCCCCTCCATAACTCTAAAAAAGGAGCAAGTGTAAAACAAATGCCTTCTTTTCTGACAAATAAAGTACTTGACTGTGGGGGAAAAGATGCAGTTGGAATGCCTGTCTCTGAAGTATTCCAGACATTTCCTGGAGGAGAAGAACCCACCCTCAAAAATGTGTTTCCATCTCATTCATGCTCTGGGCCCCCGGAAGACTCTCCCTGGTCATCTTCTGAGCTTTGTTTAAGTGAAAAGGAATTACACTCTGAAAATGATCACAAACCTGACAGTGAACATGTTTTAAACAAAAATGAAGAGCGTTTTTGTAGTGATACAGAAAATATCAAAGTAAAGAACCCAGTAGTTACATCCAAAGTGAAAGAAGACCAAGAGTTTGATATGCAGATGACAAAAAATATGAACCCAAATACCACTAATAGGAAATTAGGAGTCAGTCATACTCCTCAGTCTAGTGGTCTAAAAAGTCATCTTGATTTGCAGATTGCCAGCCACAGTGAAAAAAAACACATGATTCAAATGAAAAGGCATGATACTTATGCTGTTACAAATACTTATAAGGAATCAAAGCAAAATCAAGACTTCTTGCAGAAGCCATTATATGCAGATCATTGCAGTGCTAGTAACTATAAAAGCGTGGAACCTGAAATAGAAGAATGGAGTTCCTCTGACCCCTATAGTGTCGGAACATCTACAGGATGTGTAAATGAAGCATTACAGCAAGATGTACAAAGGCTTAACATGGACACGTCGAAAGCAGAGATCCTGGCCTTGAGAAACAGAGGTAAAAGTTCACCTGATAATTTATCGGTAAGTATTTTATTCCTGGTAAAGTAGTTTAGTGTACTTCCCGCCATTTTACATTTATTACTACTTTAAACATCATGAACAAGAAATAAAAGTTATTGTAGCAACAAAAAATTTCAGACTTTTCTTAGAAGAGCTCTATAAATTTTATCCTATTCACCATTTGTACTTTGATAGATGAGGCTTCTTTAGTGTTTCTGTATTCACACTAGAGAAGAACTGTGGGTGGTGCCAGAGCACAAACTGTGGAGTCTGCGTACCTGGGGAAGAACCTGAACTTGCTTATCTTTTTCACCTCTCCATTCTAGATTGTGATAACTGAATGGGTTCACTGATAGATGCAGAAGTGCTTAGGACAAAGCCTAGGTTATCAGTTATTAGTGGAGGTAGTTTTTATAGCTGACTTTGAAAGTACTGGAAAAGTAGAATACCTAAGAGATATTCTTGGGGGGAAAAAGAATTTTAGGAAATTTAGTCTATCTTAATATGTGCAGGATGAACACTCTTACTGTGGGGTAGCCATATGTTCAGACTGTAAACTCAAATTTTAAGTGTAGAGTTATTAATCTTTTATATAATACATTCTTGTTCTGAGGTGACTCTGAGAAAGCCCTTTCCAGTACTGAGAGTCTTAAAAATTCTCTTGTGATTTCCTTTTCACTTTAAAAAATTCATCATCTTATTAAATTTTTGAACTTTGGAGTATTTATGCTTGTCTCAAGTTAGAGGTTGGATCCAACTCTATTTTTTTTTCAGAGGGATATCCACTTATTGCAGCCTTATTTTATATAAACATATAGGTTATTCTTTAATTTCAGAAGCTATCATGATATGTCATTTCAATGAGTGTTAGCTACAAGTCTCCTTTGTTTTACTTAGGTTTCTGATAGGTATGAAAAAGAAGAAAGCCTGTTGCCTGAAATTCACAAGTTGCAGGATGAAATTGCTGCTCTAAGAATGGAAATAGCTGCAGTAAAAAATCAGAACCGGGAAATGGAAAAGAAATGTTTGAAGGACATTGCAATTGCCAAAGAAAAGAATGACCATCTTCAGAAGACAATAAAACTGAATGAAGAAACATTAACAAAAACAATATTTCAATATCATGGACAGCTTGAGGCTCTGACAGCTCAGAATGCAATGCTCAACTCTGAACTGGAGAGTGAAAAACAAAACAGAGAAAGACTGGAAGCAGAAGTTGAATCATACCGACCTAGACTGACTACTGCTCTACAGGATCGTGAACAATGTCAGACATCAAAGAAAGACCTACAACTTGCTTTCCAGAGAATAAGAGATGAATGGTTTTGTTTCCAGGACAAAATGAATTTTGACATGTCTGACCTTAAGAAAAGCAATGAGATTCTTTCTCAACAACTTTCTAAACCTGAAAGTAAGTTCAGTAGCCTAGAAATTGAGCTTCATCACACAAGAGATGCTCCCAGAGAAAGGACCTTGATTTTAGAAGGCGCAGAAGGAGACCTAAGCAAAACAAAGGGCCAAAAGACAGAAACTGAACACGTGTATCAAAGTGAACAATGTAAAGTGAATAAATACACTGCAGAGCAGGAATCCTTAAGGGAGAAGTTATGTCAACTACAAAGTGAAAATATGTTGCTTCGACAGCAGCTGGATGATGCTCACAGCAAAGCTGACAGTAAAGAAAAGACAGTTGTTAATATCCTAGATCAGCTTCAGGAGATCAGAAAAACACTTCATGCTGAACAGGACCGAAGGAAGGAGTTAAGCAATGAATGGCATCATTTAAAAAAAAGAATATATAAGTATGAAAATGATAAAGCAGAAAGACATGTAAGTATCCAGACAGATAAATAGTTTTCCAATTTCTTAAAAGAAAATTCAGAGTAATATTTGATGATGGTTAAATGTGAATCTAGTTGAATATTAAAAATATATAGATTATAAATGTGTTTGCTCCATCAGCTTAAAAGACATTGTATCCAGCAACTGAACATTAGGTCTGAGAGGTGCTTTGTTTTGAGTAAAGACTTTGTGTTGCCTATGAAATTTTAAGAGGTTAAGCCATAGATTGTTAATAGATATAGATTGATATTAAAATTTAGTCTTATACTGATACAATAATAATTTTAATCTTTCTGTCACCACATCTTAATACCTTTAGCAAGCAGATAAATGGAAATGTTCATACCTAAAATGAGTATTTTGAAATTAAGATTCAATTAAGTGGATTATCTTGACACTATTTCAGATTTCCCAGATGAACTGAAGTGCAGATGCTGTATCTCATAGTACCTTCAGTGGCTTCTTATATACATTTTAGTTGGTATAATGTTATTTTGAATTTGAATTAAATTTGGAATATTTCAGTCTCAAGTAATATATTCATGAGACCCTTCAGCTCATTTAAAGGCATCTACTTTTCATTAAATCATAATTTGGGACAAATGTGATGAGTTTTAGCAAATTTATACTTTCCACTACTATTTACAATTTTCTTTGAATATTTTTACAAGTGATTGGATCATGTTTCTCATGGCAAGGCCTAATTACTATCATTTGGAAATAAGTTTGTCCAATACAGAGAGAGTTGTAACTCTCTGTGATTTCTTAATTTGACATTGGATCTCCATTTCAGACTAGTGACGGTGGCAGGATTTATGTGTAACAGGGAGAGAGGGCAAGGGCGGGTTACCTAGGGCCTCGAAGGCCATTGGAATGACTTCACTTTCTATTATGATGGGAATCTATTGGAAGAATTTGAGCAAGGGATTGAATGTGTGAGGAGCTCTGAAGTTAATTGAAGCCTCTGGTTAAAAAATAAATAAATAAAAAGAGAAAAATGTTCCACAATGTTGAACTTACTACCACTTGATCCGCCTACATACCCATTTCTCTTTGGGACGTCAGTAGATTGTAAAGTTTTGAGATTCATGAAGAGGGTCAGGGCTTGAGAGGGGCTGAATCAGCTGTCTAAGTAACCTAACACTGATTAGGCAGGAGGATTACATTTCTGTGTCTGTAACCTGATTAAGCAAACAGGAATCTGTCCATTATGAGGAAAAGAAGGCGAATTGATGTATATGGTGATATTTCCCAGTTACATATTATGTTAATAATTAAGTACATCCAGCGTGGGCAAAAGTAGGTTTACAGTTGTTCATATGGAGAGTAATGCAATAATTAGTAAATAACAATACAAAAGTAAACTGTTTTTCATGTACTCACAGCTGTAACCTTTAGCCCTATCCTGTATGTGAAGTTATAATTATTAACATAATTTAATTAAAATGTGATTTCTAAAACCAGTAATGGAAATATCTTACTAGGCAATTGTGAGACAACTTCAACAAGACCTGGCTGATACCAAAAATAAACTATCTACGTTAGAGGCTTCACAGAAGGTTGAATCACCCTCTCATATGAATTTAGAAGATGAGAAAAAGAAGTTAAAGCAAGAATTAGATGAAAGCAGAAGTCAAGTATGTATGAAATTTAACATGTCATCAGTTCATCTACAGCTGGTTAAACAATATAGAGTGTTTTAGGGTACTACTTTTCATGGTCAGCTTTCTTTTCTATTTTTATTGTAATTAATTTATTATAATTTTATTATCTTTATAGTGCACTTATTTCTTAAACCCTGGCTTTTATCCTGCCATTTGTGTTTTGTGTTTTTTCTTATAATATTTACCCTTAGGAAAGTTGAGAATTATGCAGTGTTTTTCATAGAAGTCAAGGGGCTTTTTTTTCTTTCTACTAAACAATATTTTTAGTGATATCTCCATTATCATGATGAGGCAGCCAGATAAAATCAAAGGATAATGCTTAATGGAATGTTCCAGAAAATTGTTTTAGTTCTTACCTTCATTTTGGTGAATAGATAGAGAATCTGTATTTATTTTACAGATTTTGAAATAACTTGTACGGGAAGGTCATTATACAAACTGGTTGAAGTAGGCATATCCTTCATTTCCTCTCAGAATATTATGAAAGCATGGAAATCGTCAGACAATTAAGAAAATTAAATCTAGATCAACCATTGGATTTTTTTGACAAAATCTGCTATAATTTACATATATAATTTGCCCATTTAAATGGTACAAATCAATACTTTTAAACATATCCAGAGAGTTGTGCATCTATCATCTCCATCAATTATGGAATATTTTTATCACTCCAAAAACAAACTCCACATCTCTTAGCTGTCACTACCAGCTTCTCATCTCACCCTGCACCAGGCTACCACCAGGCTACTTTTTCTCTGTTGATTTGTCTATTCTGGATATTTCATGTATATGTAAGCACACAAGTTGCAGTCCTTTGTGATGGGCTTCTTTCACTTAATGTAATATTTTAAAGGTTCACCCTCATTATAGCACATATCAATATTTTATTTCTTTTTATTGCTGAACAATACTTCATTGTGTGGCTCAACCATTTATCCATTCATCAGTTGAAGGCACTTTGTGTTGTTTTCACCTTTTGGCTGTTAATAATTCTACTGTGAAGATTAGTGTACAAGTCATTGTGTGAACATATGTTTTTATTTCCTTGCCATTGGACTTTATCCTCTGAGATAATTGGGCTGATGTCAGCATCTTTCTGCTGTTACTCATGCTATCCATTCTGTGTTTTCAGTTTCTATTCCTCTTGCTTATTCCTACATCTATCTGGACCTGGCTCCCAATCTCTCCTTTTCCATGAAGTGACCTCTGACTGTTCGAACTCTCACTGACCTCATCCTTTTAAGCACTTGTCATCTCTTCTGTACAGGAGAATTTAGCCCTTAATTTTACATTGTTTTAATTTTTCTCATGAGAGATAGCCTTGTGTTTCTAAGTATAAATTTGTCCGTGATGTATATTATATGATATGGGTATATGATATTATATGATATAGTCATATAAGTTGGAAATATTTGAGCTTAACTATTGTTAGAATAAAATTAAATACTTTATATCACCGATAGACTTGGGATTCAAACCCAGATATTTGATCAACACAGTGTTGAGGTGAAGAGTCTGAATTGGCAAGAAGATAGCTCTAGCTTTCTCAAGTCTTCATACAATATAGTTGAGTATGCATGTGAAAGGAATGTCAGAAGACTTCCCTAGGTCAGGTCTCTATGGAATAGGAAATTATTATTTTTTAAAGGCAAATAATTGATAATCTGATGCTCATGAAAAACATTTGCATTTTAAGAGAAAAATCAAGACAGAGAATGCTGGTTAACAAAGGTGCCCCCAAGATCAGAACAGAACACTAGCACACTCAAAGTAACACCAATAAGAATCAACATAAAACGTACAAGATTAGCTATCTACATAGGTGACCTGTCACATCATGGTTTATGAGTGTGTGGTTCAGGGTATTGTCTATGAGGAGCTAGAAGGGAGGAAGAGAAGTACAGATGAGCTCAGCAAAGGGGTCAGGGCTGGAAATGTTGAGGGAATCTGGTCTGAAGTGTTGAGATTTAAGGAACTCTGAATTTTAGGAAAGGAATAGACTGCTCTCTATCTATAAGTCTGTCTCTGTTTTGCTTAGTAGTTCAGTTCATTAAATTCCAGCTATGAGTGAAATCATATGGTACTTGTCTGCTGATGGTGTTGGTGGTGTTGGAGGGGGGTGTAGGGATGGAGAGAAAAAGAAAAAAGCTAGAGAGAACTCATGGACACGGACAACAGGGTGGTGACTGCAGGGCTGTGAGGGGATTGGGGGAGGTGGAAGGGGGCATAGAGGGGATACATGGTGATGGAAAGGAAAAAAAAGAAGTGAGGTAGAAAAAGAATAAAAAGTAATAAAAAAAAAAAGTGTGAAGCTGGGTGATGAACCTCTGGAGGGTAAATATAATATTCTATCTTCTTTTGTTTGTGTTAGAAATTTTCTATAAAAAAAGGTTAAATAAAAACAGATTGTCTTAGGTGAGCACTGTCTACCCGCTGCTTGACTGAGCTCCCCCAGTTCCTCCTTCAGAGCCCTCCTCTTGGGCATGTGTCTGCGATTCGAGCCTATCAGCTTTGAGCCTGTCAGCTTTCTGTCTCTTAGGAATTCCTCATAATTTCTGTTGTATTGATTATATACTTATTTTCATGTGCTAAGTATACAGTCTCTAGCCCATATCTTTAGTTTAATGTGTTGCTATAAACAAAGACCATTGAATTATAAAACCAGGTATTGAGTTTCTTAAACTTGTTACATCTCCCCTCAACTTCAGTGTAGCTCTAGCTCATGGCATTCAACAGGGTGAAGACAAATAAACATGCTACCACTTTGTTCCAAACAAACAAAAAATAAATAAAGAGTAAAAATAAATTGAAAAGGAATAGAAAGAGTCGAGGACTGTCCATCATGTAGAAAGGAATTGGGGTTGGAGGCCCAAGGGTGGGGTGTGGTCCTTGTTCCCAGTAGCTGTGGGAAGTAAAGCAGCACAGGGCCTAAAGGAGCCTCAGGAAGTGCTTGGGGCAGTTACAGGGCTGGAGTGGATTCTCCTGTAAAAGGAGAGGAGTGGGGAGAGCAGGAGCCTGGGGGTGAGCCCGCGTTAAAGATGCTAGCGTTGAGTGGAAGTGGGGAGCAGGATGATGGGAAAAGCTACAAGGATGAAGTAAAAGCTATGATTTTATTCAATATAGAGAAGACAAACTTTGTTTAAAGAGAAAGTGTTTAACAGAGAAGGAGAGGTTGAAACTTAAAGCAGAAGCTTAAAGAGAACGAGAGCATCTCATCCTAAAGTCAGATTTGCATGGGAATTTTTCAAAGATTATCTTAGTAAGATTCAATTTAATAAAACCTGGAATATGTTCAATTATTAATGAAAACGTTTCTAGGACAGCTTTAGAAACTAAAATGTCAATATAGCCATTCTCTTAAAGTTTTGGGGTTTTTTTAAGACTTAGTATTTTATATGTCAAAACCTCTGTTTTAGCAAATTTTGGCAATTTGAATTCCAGACCAAAAAATGGTGAAACCGTAAAGTCAATTTAAGCTGCTGTAAGAGGTCATTATTTTTCAAATCTGTCATTATAAGCACCAGGTTTATAAACTAGATTTTATAAACCTGTCTACTATGTTTTATAAACCTGTCTATACATATTATTCATGAACTCATGAGAAATCATATTTTTAAGAAAGAAGAGTGAGTGTTTAGATTTTTAAAAATAATTCACTTTAAAAATGTTTTTCACAGATTCAGCATGAAAAGAAACAGATAAGGGAATGGACTGAGTTAAAATTCTTCCTGCAGTCTTGCCTGCGTGAAGGATTAAAGAAGATGGGTGAACTGGAGAAAGAGTTCACTAGGTAAGGTTTTAATATTTCAGACCATTTCCACCTTCAATTAAGATTTAACTGCCACTTACTTTATTAAAACCAAAATCCAAATTTATTTCCTATGTGTAATTTTCATAATTAAACAAATTATCCTATTTAAAAATTTACTTGAGAAACTCACAGCACAATCTGAAACTGCTTTGAGGGCCAAAATACTATACTTTTTTTTTCTTGAAATACATCTTTATTGATTTCAGAGAGAGGAAGGGAGAGGGAGAGAGAGAGACAGAAACGTCAATGATGAGAGAGTCATTGGTCCGCTGCCTCCTGCACGCCCCTGACTGGGGATCGAGCCCACAACCTGGGCATGTGCCCTGACTGGGAATCAAACCCCGATCTCCTGGATCCTAGGTCGATGCTGAACCGCTGAGCCACACCCGGCTGGGCTCTACTTACTCTTTAGTGGTTCCTAAAACAATAATGAGGATGCATTTTGCATATCCTGTCGACTACACTTTTCATGTCTACCTTGAATTTTTACTTCTGCAAGATGTCTTTGCTCTCTGGTGACCTTTCCTACTTTCAGTCGTGAGTGTGCTTTCCCTTCAGCATTCAAATAGTTTAATATCTAAAAGCCTCCCTGTGTCATTGTTTAACAACATCAAAAATTCTCTTGATTTGGCTTATGTTTCTTTCTCCTTTTTTAGTTATAAAATATATCACACATACAAAAATGTCTGTATGACTTAAAGAAGTTGTATAATCATGTTTTTACCACTAGTGAAAAATAATGGGATTTTCCCCAGTGTCTGGGAATCCCCACATGGCTTCCTTTCTGTTTATTTACCAAGCACTTAAGTTTGTTCTCTGATCCTCACCAGTGTTTTCCCCTCATTTCACTGTCTTTCTCTACACTGCTTTGTATCCCTTTCATTTTGTTAATGTTGTGCGAGCAAAGATATCTTCTTAAAACTGCCTTGAAGAGACTGCTACACATGCTCTCTCCGACTTCCCTTCTTCTAAAGCCCTGCCCCTTTCTAATTCTGCCTTCAAGTCAGACTTCAAAGATGTTTCTCTCCTGCTTCTCTTTCTATTTTGAATGAGCTCCTTGATGTTTTGTTGGGACCTTTCTTTTTGTAGATTGTCGTCAGGAGGTACCAAAAGGTATTTTTGTGTCTCTTCAAAACATTCACTTGTAATTATGCTTTTCTACTTCACTTTGGAAACTGATCTCTGGTTTATAGTTGATATTTAATAATAGGTTCATGTTTTATATTGACATACTAACATGAATATTAATAATAACTTAATTATAAGAACTCTGCATAGTTTCAATATTAACTCTGTATCACATATGCCATGAATATTTTTCACCTTACATTTATAATTTAGATAGTATGCTTTCAAGCAATATTAGATTGGAACAAATGAGAGGATCATAATTTATGGATTTATTTATTTTATATGATAGAACATAGTATCTGTTCAAATAATTATCAAATATTTACTCTTAAAGAATTGGACTTACTCATTTTGTACATTTCTGCAGATTGAAGGAACTCTTAAACATTACACAAAGGAAGTTAAATGAACATGAAAATGAAGAGCTTAGTTTTCCTGAATATTTAAAACCAAATCTAACTGAAATGGAAATTCGGACTAATATGTTAAAACAGAAGGTAATTGTAAATCAGATTTGGGACCCCAAAATCACCTACCTTGGGGAAATACATATCATTCAATTCTTTGAGCAGTGAAATACAGATTTTTCTATTAATTGTATGAACTTGGTATCAGTGAACAAGACAGCCTTTTTTCTTTATCACTTTTCTATAAAAAGGGCATACTGTTAATTCTTCTGTGCCTTGAGCCCTGGCAAGAAGCATACCATTACTGGACCCCAGGCACCAGCACCAAATTAAAATCTTTTTTGGCAACGACTTTATTGAGATATAATGAACATACCATGCAGTTCACTCATTTAAAGTGTACAATTCAGTGGTTTTTCCTATATTCCAAGAGTTACACAGTCATCATCACAATCCACTTTAGAACATTTGCATCACCCTAAAAAGTAACCCTGTGCCCTTTAGCAACCACCCTGTGCCCGTTTCCACTTCCCCACCCTTCCTAGCCCTAGGAACCACTACTGTCCGCTCAGCCTCTCCAGATTTGTCTATTCTGCACATTTCATATCAGTGGAATCACACAATATGTGGTCCTCTGTGACTGCCCTTTATATTTAGCATGATGTTTTCAAGGAACATCTATTTTGCGACATGTATCACCAGTACTGCCTTTCTGTTTATTGCTGAATAACATTTCATTGCATGGAGCAACTACATTTTTTTATCTGTTCATCATTTGATGACACTTTTGGTTTTGTTAATAATGCTGCTATGAGCATTCATATCCAAGTTTTCATTCTTTTGGGAATATATTTATAAATGGATCTGCTAGATCATATATTTAACTTTTGAGAAACTGCCAGACTTTTCTCCAAAGTAGCTGCACCATTTGGCATTTTCATTCACAATGTATGAGGGTTCCTGTTTCTCTGCATTCTTGCCAACATTTGCCATTGCCTGTCTTTTGACTGTAGCCATCCTGGTGGGTGTGAAGTGGCATCTTATTGTGGTTTTGATTTGTGATTTTCTAGTGACTAGTGATGTCCACCGTCTTTTCACATGCTGAGTATCCATCTGTGTATCTTCTTGGAAAGCCTGTGTTTTCGATCCCTTCACCCAGTTTTAATTGGATTGTCTTTTTATTATTGAATTGTAAGAGTTCTGTATATATCCTAGATACAAATCCCTTATTAGATAAAGGATTTTCAAATATTTCTTCCATTCAGTAGCTCCCCTTTTCACTTTCTTGATGGTGTCTTTTAAAGCACAGAAGTTTTTGATTTTGACCAAGTCCAGTTAGCCTATTTTTGTCTTTGGTTTCACATCTAAGAAAAATACCCAAATCCTGTCATGAAGATATACACCTATGTTTTCTTCTAAGAGTTTTATAGTTTTAGCTTTTACATTTTGAGTTAATTTTTATGTATGGTAGGAGGTACAGATCTAATTTTACTCTTTTGCATGTGGATATCCAGTTGTCCCAGCACAATTTGTTAAAAAAGACCATTCATGTCTGATTTAACTGTTTGGCTCCCTTGTCAAAAAGCACTTGGCCATAATGTGAGGGTTAATTTTTGGATTCCCCCTTCTAATTCATTGATTGATAAGTCTGTCCTTCTGCTAGGCCCAAATCAAATTTTATGAGTGCTCTTTCCCAGTCATCTTGCATATTACCAGCTGTTTTATGTAATAATAAAAAGTCAGTGTAGTGGGATGCTTTTAACTCTCCTTTCGTGGAGATATTTTGCTTCCTGATAAAGCCCGTGGCCAGCTTGTGTTTGCTGACTCTGACAGGAGGGGAAAGTAGGCCCACAAAGGTAACGCCCATTCCTTTTACTCTCCACTCCAACCTTTAGTCTCTAACCCAGCGCCTCCCGCTTCGCTTCATTTCCATTAAACCCTGTAACAGACCTGCTGCCTTGGCATCTACTTCATGTGGTTAACTCATAATTCAGAGACTCACCGGCAGGTTTCACTGCCCAGGGAGGAGAAGGGTCACAGCTGGCTTGTCCCCTCTCCTCTTTGGAAATGTCTCAATTTGAAATCTCAAAAATGTAAAGCCTATTTGTTTTCATGGAGAAACATTGTGGTGTGACATGAAGATGAGTCGGTCTTACCTTCCCTTACGAACAAGCTTGAGGGAAGGTAGAAGGACATTGTATGTAAATGGTGCTGAAGGACACTGCATTGGTTTTACTACTGAGATTTAAAGCGATTTCATAGTGTTCTCTATTTCCTCACTGAGGAGAGGAAGACTTGTCCTAACCATGCACTGCTTCTCCAGGGCCCTTGGCTCTTCTCCCTGAGCCCTTTTAAGAGCTGACCTGTGCTTACAGCTCTTTTCTCAGCCCGCCTCCTCCCTGTAGAAGGTCTAAGGCCCATAGGCCTCTTTTTATTGTGCACTGTCTTGTTCTCCTTTAGTCCAACTGAGCAAGCAGGGGTTTTGCTACTACAGTTCTCTTAGAAGCTTTGAGTTTCCTGTGAATTTTATTGGTGTTCATACTGTTAGAAAAGCCGCCCTCACACATTGTTTTAAGGTAAGCTCTTCACCTTGGGCTTCCTGGAGGTGTTGTAGGACAGTGCCTTGAAAACTCTCACATTCTGGAAATCCTTAAAGGCATCTGAGGCACCACATAAGTCTTTCTGAGGTCTTAAGGGTTTTATAAGTCTTGGCTTCATCCTTAGACCATGCTTTCCTGGAACACCCTGGATTTGATGTTACCCAGAAGCCATGTGTGTATTTTAGCATTATTTGACCATTGGACATGTGGGAGAAGCTCTAAATGGGAAATGAATATTGGAACCCGGTAAGTTTTGGTTCTCTGCCATTTAATAGTCTTCCTTTAGCTCATCTTTCTAGTGCATTTCACTTTCAGGGCTTCCTAGGGAGAACCCCGTCATCCTTGTTTCAGTGTCATTTTGGTCTCTTGCCCAGAAGCGCTTGCTGTCAGCCGCCTCAGGGCTATGAGGCCTCCACTCACTGTTTCTTGGAGGCCCTTTTGGTTTTCATTGTCACACCTCTATACATTATCTCTGGATCCACCTACCTCCTGTTCAAAGGCACTCCCCCTCATGTGGGTGTCAGCACTCCATTTTTAATATCAGTATCTGTGCCAGTTATTTATTGATGCTTAATAAGCCACCCCTAAAGCCTGTGTCTTAAAACAGCATTTACTTTGCTTGCAAATCTGCAGTGAGGCCAGCTCAATTCTTTTCCACTTGCCATCAGCTGGGGTGACTTGAAGCTGGGAACTAGACTCATGTAAAGGTTATTCATTCACCTGTTTGTCAGTGGCAGCAGGCTTTTGGCTGGGACATTAGCTGGGGCAGACTCAGCTGCCACCAAGACGAGGACTGACTATGAGGCCTGGGCTGCTTCATCCTTCACAACAGGGTGGCTGGGTCTCAGGGTGAACTTCCCGAGAGAGTGAGATGGGAGCTGTGTCACCAGACACAGAAGTCACACAGCAGGTCCACCACATTCTATTCACTAGAAACCAGTAACTAAGGCCAGCACTGCTTCATGGAGAAAGTGCAAAGGAGTTGTAGACATGTTTCAGTAACTGCCTCACTCGCCTTCTCTTAGCAAACAATCATCATCTCTAAGGAGGTTGTTCTTCCCACGCCCTTATCACTGACATTCCAGCAGGTTTGTTGTTGATGGTGCTGTTCTTTTTGTTTAGTATGGTCCCTTATTTTGTGGGAAGTAACAAAGAATTTCAATATTTCACTATTGATTTAAGCCCCACTTTTTTAGGGCTCATCTCGCTTAAACTTTTACAGTGGGAGATGTGATTTCTCTGCAACCCATGGGATCATTTTTTCTTGGAATGCAATTCAAATGAGCATCAACCGTTTGTAGTTCAATACAAGACTTATGGCGTGAGAATCCATATTTAGAAGATTCATTAATTAGAGTCTCATTTTGAAAGTCTTATTTTGGGATGCATTTGTTGACTCAGTCCTAAATACCTCAAAATGATATCCCTGCACTTCTTTAAAAATTATGAAGAGTTAAGGTGGGGGAAGAGGTAAGAGGCTTTCTCCTAAGAGGTGCCATAGAGTCATTTTGTGGAGGAAAGACATGAAACAGTCACAGAAAAAAAGAGTATAAAATCAACTGCAGACTCTGTGTGGCAAATATGATGACAGCAAATATATGTTTGTGACTCCTGGTTGTTTTAACTTTGGTCTTGATTCTGAGTAATCCAAGGTTCCACATTCTAAGACTGTTCTACAGTACGGATAACATTTTACTGCAACTGAATTCATTTCAAAATATCACAATTAACTGGTGTTGCATTAAGACTATTCTCAGTCCACAGCTTCATAACCAAACTATATTATTTCATTCACGCAGACTGATGATTTCATAGCAATACTGGAACCTGCATCTTCAGCATGTGCACATCTGGATGAAGAAAATACACTTCAACAGACATTATCATCAGTGAAAGCAATTCAAAAGAAATGTGAAAAACTAGAGGATAAAAAACAGAAGTGGAAACAAAAAGCAAAAATGCTCAGAAAAAAAATAGAACAGTATGAACAGACGATTGGCGAGGGAGAAATAAAGCATTTAAACAAAAAATTAAAACAAGCCTATCTGTTGTTACAGGTTAATTTCTTGATCTTTAATGTGCTTTATTTCATTTCACTGCAAATTTCACTTTGGACATAGACATTGTATGTGTTTCCCCCACTTCCCTTAATATCAATTTGTTCTGTAGATTTCAGGAAGGAAGGTGGCATGTTTCTCATTTCAGTATTTTAATTTCCATCATTATTATCACTAAATTGACCATTCAGAATGATTCTTACTAGAGGATCATTTTATTTTTAAGACCAGTTGATGTAAAACAGGACTATAAGGAAGAAAAGTAAAAATTTTGATTTAAAAATTATACTATTATTAAGTCCTGTTGTTCAATTTTTAAAAATAAATTGATTCTATTATTTTTTGAGTTATCAGAATGCATGAGTACTAGTAAAAGAAAGATTTTATGCTAAGTGAAATGAGCAAGTCAGAAAGACAAATGCCATATGACATCACTAATATGTGGAATCTAATGAACAAAATAAACTGATGAACAAAATAGAACCAGAGGCATGGATAAATGGACAAGACTGACAGATGTCAGAGGGGAGGGGGTTTGGAGGGCCTGGAGAAAGGAAGGTTAAGGGATTAGCTAAAGAACATCTATGCATAGACCATGGACACGGACAACACTGTGGTGATGGCCAAGGTGGGAGGGGGGTGGGGGCTGGTTAGAGGCGGCAAAGGGGCAGAAAACGGGGGACATCTACAATAGTGTTAACAATATAAAATTTAAATAAAAAAGGAAGATTTAACTTTATTTTTATAATTTAGATTTAATTTAGTTGACATAATATTTTAAACTAGCTTAGTTTCATGTTTAAAGCTGCTCTGTGAATTATTGACTCAAAATTAAAGGAAACAAATATAATTATTCAAATTATACTTTTTTAAAAAGTGCATCCTTCTTATTTGCTTCAGATGGATCCATTACCTCAACAAAAGCCACATAGTAAAGCTTCATTAAGAAGGGAGTTGGAACCCATAATTGAAGATCTGGAATCTGAACTTCCCAAATTGGAAAAATATAACCAACTCCACCAGAGAGAAAACCAATGGACAAAGTCACTGCCAAGTCTACTACTCGAGTAAGTCAAAACACAAAATCAAAGAAAATAAATTTACCTCATTAATTAGTTTCTAAAGCACAATTTTTATCAAGCCAGGTTCGTGAGATTAGTAGAAATGGAAGCTAATTAAGTAGTATAATTTTGGAAAATTATGTTAGTAAATGAACTTGTCTATCAAATGTTTGTACAGGACA
Organism: Miniopterus natalensis; assembly: GCF_054644295.1. NCBI lineage: Eukaryota > Metazoa > Chordata > Mammalia > Chiroptera > Miniopteridae > Miniopterus > Miniopterus natalensis. The sequence continues at coordinate 114,791,151 of NC_142081.1, read as the reverse complement.
GTTTGCATCTCTTCCCCATTTTATTTTTTCCCCCTTAATATTTTCCTAAGTTAACCTACATGATGTACTAGTCTTTAAGCTGTTTTTGAAGCTTTATAATTTAGACAGCGATATTTTTATAAAGTTGCATGTTGTAATTACTCTAAATAGAAATATTAATGAGTTTAACTACTTTTGGAAAATAACTTAAACTGAAAGGGTTAAGTGCTGGGCACATTCTGGCGCTTGGTAAATTTACTTTCTTCACTGTGACCTTTGTTATTATCACTGGAGGCTGCCTTGAGACAAACTATCCTTTATAGTTTTTCTGCTCAAAGGCCTGCAGGGTAAATGGGGAAAGATGAACAGGGGTGAAGGGCGGTATGATTGACACAGTTGCTGAAGAGAATGTGGTGGAGCCCTGAGGGGGGGCGGGGAGACAGAAAGGGGGGCTCCCAGCTCCGGTGCCTTGGGAACAGTGTTACAAGCTGATGGCCTCTGGAGCTGTTTTCGTTCATTTTGATCCCCAGCGAGGCTGTCTTGTTCCCATAGAGGTTGTTGCTCTAAATTATGCGTCCATGGGAAATGTTTAAAATCTCCAAGGTAATGAGTGTATTGTACAGGGGTGGTGAAAGCAAATGCTTGACAGTGTCTTTGAGGGATTATTTAAAAAAACCTCTCAAGTGGTTCACTAGATATGCCCAAGGGCATCCTCCAGAATCTTGTAGGTACAGTCCTTCCAGGAGGCAGCAAGTGTCACCTGAGAAGCGCCCACATCACAGCCATTTCTCTCCCCTCCCTGCTTTGGATTACTTGTTAGTGAGGAACCCCCTCCCCCTCCCTAGAAACATAGTGCTTCTCTAGAACCATTTAGAACCTATACTTGAATATAGAAGGCCTGCTCCAACACATTTTCATTGTTAAAATGGGAAATTCCGTTTACTATTGTGGCTACTTAAAAAAATGCAGGTCACTTAGGGAAAAATAAAATACTAAGCATTTGTTGTTTACAATCTTCACAGGACTAAGGAGAGGATGGCAGAGGTCAAAAATGAACTTCTCAAGCAGAACCAACAGGAGAGATCTTTACACAGCACTCCTGGCACGATGCCAGTCCAGGAGACACTTTTTGTTGAAAATGCTGATAATAATTTTGTACCCTCTAGAAATTCTACTACAAAATAGAACTTGGGGACTCCTGCCTCAAGAACCCTTTTTATGAATTAAATAATCTTGTAATACTAAAAGGATTAATTTCTGTTTTTAAGTGAACATTTTTTGTCATCTTCTTATGTGAGAGAATGTTCTTAATTGGTACTTTACTTATAGCATTTTTATTTCAATTTTTATAAAATGTCTTGCAGAGCAGTTGTACATTTTCTAAATAGTTAAATTAAGGAGATATATGAATTTTTAATTAATTTACTTTTTAAATTTATCTTTATCATTGAAAGTATTGCAGATGTCCTTTTCCCCCCTCCCCCACTGGTCCCCTCCACCCAGCATCGGCCCCCTCTGGCCCACCCACCCCAGGCCTTCTCTACACTGTTGAGTGTGTCCATGGATTATGCATATATGCATATAAGTTCTTCGATTAATGTCTCCCTTCTCCCCACTACCCAACCCCCAACCTCCCTCTGAAATTCATCAGTCTGTTCTATACTTCTATGTCTCTGGATCTATTTTGTTTATCAGTTTATTTTGTTCATTAGATTCCACATATGAGTGAGATCATGTGATACTTGTCTTTCTTTTACTGGCTTATTTCACTTAGTATAATACTCTCTAGGTCCCTCCATGCTGTCTCAAAGGGCAAGAGATCCTTCCTTTATGACAGCTGCATAGTATTCCATGGTGTGAATGTCCCACAGCTTTTTTATCCACTCATCTACTGGTGGGCACTTGGGCAGTTTCCAGATCTTAGCTATTGTAAATTGAGCTGTTATGCACATAGGGTGCATAAATTCTTTCTGATTGGTGTTTTGGGTTTCTTAGGATATATTCCTAGAAGTGGAATCATTGGGTCAAGTGGCAGTTCCATATTTAATTTTTTGAGGAAATTCCATACCGTTTTCTATAGTGGCTGCTCCAGTCTACATTCTAGCAACAGTGTACTAAGATTCCCTTTTCTCCACATCTTCACCAACACTTGTCACTTAATGATTTGTTGATGATAGACATTCTGATCAGTGTGAGGCACTTTTAACATATATATGTATTTGTTGATTTCAGGGAGAGGAAGAGTAGAAGGAGAGAGAGAGATAGAAACATCAATGATGAGAGAGTCACTGATCAGCTGCCTCCTGCATGCCCCCCACTGGCAATCAAGCCCACAACCTGGGCATGTGCCCTGACTGGGAATCGAACTGCGATCTCCTGGATCATAGTTCGATGCTCAACCTCTGAGCTCCGCTGGCTCGGTGTGAGGCATTTTTATACACCAATAGTGAACTCTCAGAAAGGGAAATTAAAAAAGCAATTCCATTTACCATTGCAACAAAAAATTTAAGATACTTTGGAATAAACAACCTAGGAGGTAAAAGACCTGTACTCAGAAAACTATAGGACGATAAAAAAATAGAGGCCTGGCTGGACATGGCTCAGCACTTGAGCATTGACTATGATCCAGGAGATCCCAGTTCAATTCCCAGTCAGGGCACATGCCTGGGTTGTAGGCTCAATCCCCAGTAGGGGGTGTGAGGGAGGCAGTTGATCAATGATAACTGTCTCATCATTGATGTTTCTATCTCTCCCTCTTCCTTTCCCTTCCTCTCTGTGAAATCAATAAAGATATGTTAAAAAGAGAGAAAGAGATAGAGAAAGATATAAACAACTGGAAGAATATACTGTGTTCATGGGTTGGCAGAATTAACATCATTAAAATGTCCATACTACCCAAAGCAATCCATAAATTCAGTGCAAGCCCTATTAAAATACCAAAGGCATGTTTCACAGATCTAGAACAAACTCTCCAAAAATTTATATGGAACCCAAAAGGACCCTAAATAGCCACGGCAAACTTGAGAAAGAGGAACAAAGTTGGAGGGATCACAATACTAGATACCAAGTTATATTACAAAGCCACTGTAATCAAAACAGCCTGGTTCTGGCACAAAAACGGGCATATAGATCAGTGGAACAGAACAGAGAATCCAGAAATGGACCCAAGCCTTTATGCTCAATTAATATTTGACAAAGGAGGCAAAAGCATGCAATGGGCAGTCTCTTTAATAAATGGTGCTGGGAAAATTGGGCAGGGACATGCAAAGAAAGAAGCTAGACCACCAACTCACACCATACACAAGAATAAACTCAAAATGGATAAAAGACTTAAGTTGTGAAACCATGAAAATCCTTGAAGAAAACGTAGGCAGCAAAATCTCAGACATCTCTCGCAGCAGCATGTTTGCCGATATATTTGAATTTTTAAAATGAGGGTCACTTATGTCTGTATATCTTGCCAACACTTGAATGACTGGTGACTAAGATGGCAATGGTAGGGAGTCTTGAAATAGCAACTAGGCTTCATTGTGTATCATGGTTATTAATATATCCATTCTTCATCTCCTTTATGGAGTTCTTTAAGCTCCAGAATTTGTTTGGTTCTTTCCATAGTTTTCTTCTGTTTGGTAAAGTACTCCTTCTGTTCATTCATTTTATTTCTGAGCTCATTGAACTGCCTTTTGAGTTTTCTTTTGTCTTGTTGAGTTTCTTCATGACTGTTATTTTGATTTCTCTCTCATTTGTATCACAACCAGCCGTTATTTTGAGTTTCTTTCTGGAGAACTGTCATTTTCTTTCTTTGTTAGCGTTACCTTGGTGGTCCATGCTGCTTAATGGGTTGTTTCTCTGCTGGTGCATTTGAAGTAGTGAACACTTCTTATTTAGGGACATTTGGTTTCCACCATTCAGCAGGTTGATAACTTGGGGTCTTTCTTTAGTTTCCCAGTAGGTGGTGCTGTAGCACAGGATTTGTTTTCTCTTACTGTGCTACTTAAGCTTGGGGAGGGGGTGCAGTGATTCAAGGTGTGGGAGGTTTAGCCTTGGACATGGGAGTGGTGGCAGCAGGCTGACCAGGGTGGTGGGTGCTGGTGCTGGATCCGGGTTGCCTGGGTCTCAGGGCGCCACCAGCGTGGCAGGCAGGGGGATGTGGCCAGTTGAGGGGAGCTAGTTTGTGAGCCCACTGAGCTGCGGCCTCATTCCCCGTGGCCACTGGCAGCACAGTGCTGCGGCCAGGAGGCTGGAGACTTGTCTCTGCTGCTGCTACTGGTCTGCTGCAACTGGGCAGGGACCTGGATTTTGGGGTGGGGCTAGGGATGCTGCTGGACTGTTGCCCTCTGCTGGTCTGCAGTGTGGGGGCTGCACCCTAACCCATCCGCAACTACTGGGTTTGCTGGGGCTGTGGGCTCAGCCTGCTGCAGCTGTGGGCCTGTCCCTGTTCTCCTCCACCCTGCCTCTCCTGCGCGTTCCAGTAAGCCCACCCTTGAGGGCCTGGTGTGTGGACCATTTAGTGTGTCGAGCAGGGGAGCCTTTGTTGGGTTCTGGACAATGCACATTAAGTAGAAGTCGGGGAAGAAGAAAACCTTTCTGTGAAGGTTGTGGAGTCACCTTTCTTGGAGCTGTGGCGGGAAGGTGGCAAGTGACACCCGCTTCCCCTCTGAGATGAGTGCAGGGGCTGCGGGCAGACAGCCGCCCTCCCGCTGGGTTCCCAGCGCATCGCCTGAGGCTGCTCAGCGGGAGGTGCGGGGACCCACTGCTGGCCCTTGGGCGACACAGCTTCTCCAGGAAGAGCCCCGAGCAGGCAAGTGACCTCAGTTCCTTCTCTCGGACTCGCCCACCAGGCAAACCCCTGCTCCAGGGGCGGGTGGAGAGAGCCCAGGTCCTCCTGTGAGAGGAAGGCAGGGAGGCGGGCCCTGCCCTTTCTGATGGTTAAATCACCCTGGGAATTAGCGCGTGTCTGTCGTTCACACCGACTGAGGAGGAGAAAGTGGGACAGCAGCCTGCTAGGTGCTACAGAGACCTGCTGCGGGTTTTAAATTCTGCTACAGGGGACCCACAACATGGATCACTCACGTCTTGATGGGTTTGGTAAACCAGCTTTTTGGGGGGAAGGAGTCGTTCTTTTAAGGAAGAATTTCCTCCATTTCAGCTTGTTCGGTTTAACTGAAGACTTTCTCCTTCGTTTCTTGTCCTGCGCTTTATAAACCGAGTGTCCCGGCCGCTCCTAAGAGGAGACATGATGCTAATTTCCATCCCTTGATTTTTATTCATGACATTGAAACGTGCAGTTTAGTTAGAAAGCTGCTATTTCGCGTCCCCTGCCGAAAGGTTGTTGAGCTCACGGCAAAGTTCCCGCGCTGGTTTCCTCTGAGTTCTGCTTAAAGCCCGTGTGTCTCTCCTGAGTGTGAGGAAGCCGCTGCCACGGAGCCCGAGGCTCAGGAGGGAGACGCAGACCCGCTTCTGCCTGCAGCCCGTTGGCTTCGTGACCTCGGGCGATCGACCTACAATCTCTCTGAGCCTTTGTTGCCTCTTATGTAAAATTGGGGACTTGGACTAAATCAGTGATTTTCACACCTTCAACAATTTTCTTTCAAGGACTAGAACTTTAAAAAAATTTTCTTCATGAAACTGTATTATATAAAACAGAGACTCAGAGCTGTCTAGCTAAAGGAGGGATGGAGACTCAGGCTCTGCAGTCCTAACTTGTCCCCGGTGGAAACTCAGATTCCTATGGGATATAGTTTGAGAACTACCAGTAGTGAGAAAAATCCTTCTAATTATAAGTCCTTTGAATTTAAAGTTGCCGATGCATTGTTTTTATGTGCATAAGTTCCTCGCCTTTCTATATTTTTGGTAAATGGAAAAATATAAATAAAGTTGCAGATGTGTTCTCCTTATGAATGTTGGACTTCAAGCTCCTTCCACCATCTGAACAGAATCCTCACTTAGAAATAAGCATAAATGTCACAGAAGTAAAATATTTAGGAAAAGTGCTTTTTGGGGAAAAGGTAGTTACATCAGTGGTTTCTTAATTCAACTTGTGTAAAAATGTGCTTTACATTGCACATATTGTTTATTAATGGTAACATGAAATTGATTCAGTAAAGGCCTCTCTCTATGAGGTGCTGAGTTAGCACCACAAGGCCTGTCGAGCAAGGTCGCTGCCACCCTCTCCGTGTAATAAGGCCTGTCGCTCATGCTCTTGTAAAGTGTGACGGAGAACAGCCTCCGAAAATACTGGGGAACATCTCAGGCAACAAATTTGTCTTCACACCTAAAATTTGGAAAGGCATTGGGTATCACATTATCATGATCGCCACAGTGTTTATGTTTAGCAGAGTATTTTAAACCCTGTTTCAGGCACTTAGGGAGAAGATACCTTTTACAGGAAAGGCTTAAGTTAAGAATGCTCTAGATTGGGATATGTAATACCATTTGCAATATCCCCACACATTTTATAGTGAAGAAGACTATAATTATAATTAGTTGAATGTTTCCAAATTTATCCCTAATTTCTAGAAAGAAATGTTTCAGTCATAGAACAGACAGCAAAGTAGCTTTATTTATTTATTTATTTTTGCTGGTAGAATTTTCACACGACCTATGACAGTACCGCTTTTGTCATTTTAGGTTGAAAAATTAATGGCATAGAACATACTTTGAGATTTTAATTTTCTAAAACTATAAGAATAGAAAAGTCACTTTAAGGAAAACTTCATTAAAATGGAAAACAAGCCCCAAAACTTTTAAAAAGGGCAGTTTTTCTAAGACTTGCAAAGTAATGCACTCAGTGTGAAATATGACTTGACTCGATTGAAGTTCTTTGAACCAATGGGATGAAACATCACTTTTCTGAAGTTATGTTTATTCAGTAGACCAAGATTAATTATGCTTTTTATCAGGTTAATCTCAATAGCATTACATATACATGCTTTCTGTTATCTAAAATTAAAATAATAGAAATTGAGTTTATTTTATTTATGTGATTATTTTTCTGTTTACGCAATCCCAAGTTAGGTCTAGTCTCTAAAAGCATTATTTAAAGGACGCATTTCATAAGCTCTTTCTCGTTCCTATAATAATGTCTCTTATTAAACTGAAAGAGTATAAATATATTTCACTTCCTGCAGATGCAGCAGGAGCTTGAAAAAAACTCTAAGTAGAAAACTAAAAGAAGGTATGTTGCCAAAATTTGCTAATTAAATTGAAACATCATTGATTTCTGAAACACACTGTAAGTGGGGAAGGGCATTTTCCATGTCCGGGTGACAGGCACTGACTGCACCACGTGTTTTCTTGTCCAAAGCGAGTGAACAGCGAAAGCGCAGTGTGAGGAAGATCCGATTATTCTGCATCTTCTCATCGCGTCCCGTAGCTTTTAGAAGCCTCAAAACTCCGTGTATCTCTCTCTCTCTCTTAAATCCTCCCCCGAGGAGATGTTTTTACTGATTTTAGAGAGAGAGGGAGGGAGGGAGAGAGCTAGATAGAGAGAGAAGCATTGATGTGAAAGATAAACATCGATTGATTACCTCCCGTTCCTGCCCCCACCCGAGAGCAAACCGGACACCTAGGTATGTGCCCTGATGGGAATCGAACCTGCAACCTTTAGTTGCAAGGGACAGTCCTACAGCTGAGCCACCCAGCCGGGCCATGCATCTCCCCTTTCTGGCCACCCCCTTCCTTTCCTCTGTGATGCTGATGGAATGTCAGCTGAAACTGTTGCCAGAAACCTGGGCGTCACCCACTTCTCAGGTTTTCACCAGGGACCAGGACTTAGTGAAGCAGCTACAGTTCTCATAGCTATCACCCGGGGGCGACATTTAGATCTCCAGTCACTGACTGTCAGTCATTTACCTCTGCCCTCAGGAAAATCTCCAGATTCCTTTGCATGGAGTAAAAACACCAAGTCCATTGTTTTGGCCAAATAACTCAGACTTGTCTCTAGGCGCTACTTCCCCTCCTCCGCCCCTTTGCTCCAGCGTCTGGCAAACGAGGCGATTCGGCTCCACAGGAGCCCCCCTCACCCCTTCTCTTTCTGGCATAGGTTTCCCGTGTCCTTCGGGTATCAACTTACACATCCCCGCTCCCCAGAGGCCAGCCATGCTGACACACAACTGGAATGTCCCTTCTGTGTGCCCCAGCGGGGCCCTGTTTTATATTCGCCACGGTGCATGCGGCTCTGAGTGGAAACTGCCTGCTCCTCCGTCTGTTCAGTTTACAGCGGGCGACTGTCCAGGGCTGGCCTGAGCAGCTTCCCCTCTAACTCCAGCGCCCGCCGTGCTCCTTACTGTGTGGCTGTTGAGTGAATGAATGACCCTCAAGGCAGCCAGATGCCTGCTACTTAGCCATGATAGCAATTCTGTTTTGTTTATTTTTGTTTTGGTTTGGTTTTATATATAACACTTTATTAAACTTATTGGGGGGACAATGGTTAATATGAACATATAGGTTTCAGGGGTGGGTTTCTGTTACAAGATCTGTATATTCCTCTGTGTGCCCCCACTCAGAGTCATATCTTCTCCCATCACCGTATATTAAGACCCCCCTTCGCCCCCCACCCCCTTCCCTCTGGCAACCAGCACAGTGCTGTTCGTGTCCACAGTAGCACTTCACCCCGTGTGCATCCTCGGGCAGACCACAGGCCACAGTAACCTTGTGCTGTGCACTGTCGTCATATACAGATGTTTTCATTCTTCTTAACACTTATACTTAGTGGTAGTGTAGATAAAGAATATAATTTTCCTTTTCGTTCCAGGTGCTGCTGCATTTGAATCTGAATCCTTTAGAGCTTATCCTGTCGGATCCGTTACTCAGTGAACTTCACAACAAGATCTACTTGTGAAAACATCACGAGAATATGCACAGATTCTGAAGAAATATTATATGATCTGAAACAAATAGTAAAAATTTATTTACTGGACTGTTTACATAACATTTCAATAATTGTTTTCCATTAAACGCATAACATGTGAGATCTTTATTAAAGAAAAATATTATTGGATCATGTGTGTGATGAAAATTTATAGTATTTTAAACTATGTTTCTTGGCTTCTAAGTTTCAAGCATGTTTTCTAACTGAAAGCCAGCACTATGGAGGTTTATATACTGGAACTTCCCAAATACCAGCTGTTTAAACCACACCCAAACCACCAAAATGTCCTTCACACTTTAGTGGTGTTAAATGATAGCTTTTTTATCTATTCCAATTTTATCACTATATTTGATCCTAAAGATTTAGACAGACATCACTTTTATATCTGCTGCTGTGGCTGCCATCAATGTTGGGATGTATTACAATTGTTAGTTATATTGCCATTAGACTCATCGCATGTCATTTTAGACTCTGATTCATAGATCTTTCCTTGTGGGGAAATAAAGTTTGCCTAAGGCTTCTTCCCTTTTCTATTGATTTATTTTTTAGAAATAGTGTTAAAGTTAGAGAAAGCTCCAAGTTTTAGTACAAAGAACTCTTTTCCCCTGAACCCTTTGAGAGTAAATTGCTGACATTATGCCAACACCCGATTCCTTTAGTGTTTATTTCCTACCAGTCAGCACCTTCCACTTGCTACCAGACCACCCTCACAATCAGGAATTAACACGAATACATTCTATTATTTCATCCTCATATTCTTTTCCATTTTTGCCACTTGTCTGTAGTGTCTGTTATAGCAAAAGGATCCTGTTCAGATCCCTGGGTTGCATTTAGCTGTAGTGTGTGTTCGTCTCCTTCAGTCTGGAGCAGGCCCTTAGTCTTTCCTTGGCTTTTGTGACCTTGGGTCTTTTGAAGAGTAAGCTCCGTAACGTAGACTGTCCTTCGGGTGGATTTTCTGATGTTTCCTTATGATGAGATTTCGGTTATGCATTTTTAGCCCGAGCATCACAGAAGTCGTCCTACACTCCTCTAACTGTGTCCTGTGGTGGGGCCTACGCTGTTGCTCTGCCATTCTTGGTGATGTTAATGTGGGTCAGGGAGGGTGGTACCTGCTTGGTTTCTCCTCTGTAATGTTCCCTCCTCACTTTACAAGCAATTAGTGTTTTATAGGGAAGTACTTTGGGACTATGCAACGGTCTCTTCCCTACACTTCTGATTGACTCATTTATCAATATAGGCTCATGGCTTATTTTATTCAATGGGTTACAATTTGTTAAAATAATTTTTCTGAATTTATTTGTCTTTTAGAAAACTCTGTATTGGCAGTTTCAGACTTACAAAAAAGTTGCAAGAATAGTAAAAAGAATTCCTGGGTACCATCCCCCAAATGCTAACATTTTACTACATTTGCTTTACCCTTCCTCCCTCCTCTCTTCCTAGATAAATATAAATGTAGGTATGACACATACACACACACACACATATATAAAATCTGAAAGTTACAAACATGCCTCTTTACTCCTCAGTACTTTAGTGTGCATTTCCTATGAAAACGGAATTATCTTACCGAACTGCGGTATAATTATCAAAATGGGGGAATTAAAATTGGTTCAGTATTAATATGTAATCTTGGATATCATTTAGATTTTCCTATTGTCTCGGTAATATCCTTTATAGTCAAAGAAAATCCATGGTGCTGTGTTGTGCCCATTGTCCCGTTTCTTTAGTCTCCTTCATCTGGGACAGTCTTCAGGCTTCCTTTGCTTTTCCTGACTTCCAGTTTGAAGAGTGCAGGCAGCTATTCTGTGGACTCCCGTTCGGGGCCGCGTGGAGCTCCCTCACGCAGCGCAGGTTATGCCGCCCGGGCGGGTGCGTCCCGCAGCGACTCGGATCTTCCAGCACAGCCGACCTGGGGCCCACGCTCGGCTCCAGGCCTGGCGCTGTTGACCTGGAGCGTGCGGTTAAGAAGCGTCTGCCGGGCTTGCCCACAGTGAAGCTCCTATTTATGTTCTGTATGTCACAGATCCCTTGTGCGGGGTCCTCTGAGCGGTGCCAATACCTGGCCCCTCCTCTGAATTTCTCGCAGCTGGCACAGCGCCCGCGATGATTCCTGCTGGAATCAGCCGGTACCATGTTGTCTGCCAGGTGCTGGGGCCCTCATTCCGCCATCCCTTCTGCACCGAGACAGTTAAAGACAAGTGGGCACGAGGGAGAAGGGAAAGCTGACTGTTTTGGTGCTTAATTCCCCCCATTGGGCCCGTGGTGGCCTTTCGGGGTGCCCTCCTGTCTTTCTGACCTGTCCCCATTTTCCCTTGAGCTCTTCCTTGCTCTCTGGGCACAGGATGTTCCAGGCTCGCCCTGCGGTTTCCTGCCCAGCCCTGGAATCAGCCTTTCCCATGAGAGCCCCGACTCCTCTTAGGGGCGAGGACGTTTAGAGACCAAGGCCCGGCGCTGGCTGTGGGGTGCGCGCCGCTCCCGGGCTCATTGCTCACGGGCCCCTCAGAGCAGCAGGGACCGTGTGTGCAGAGGACACGCACATCCGCGCACACGCGTCTGCAGTTCTCTGGGAATATATTGAAAAGCAGGAGTTCTCACCAATCTATCCCGCGGGGTTCATGCTAGTTGTTTCCTTTCCCTTCTTAGTCCCTTTCCTGGCAGTAAGCGGGCCCCACCCGCAGTATCTGATTATCTGGTCAGGCTCCCTGTGGGTAACCAGCTCTGTCGCCCCGCCCCTGCGCACGTGTCCCCTCCCTCCCGCCTGGATTGTGACCCCCACACTGGGTTGTCTCCACTGCTGTCCCTTCCAGGCATGTGCCCGCTTCACCCCATCCTTCCTCACCCTGTGCCGGGCCACCTCTTCTGCAGATGACTTACCCTGTCGGCTCTGAAGGCCAGGCTGGGCGGTCCTGCCTGCGGGGTGCCCCCTGACCTTGCTGTCTGACCCCTCCTGCCCTGTCGCCCGCCTTTCGGGGTGCTCTGGCTCCAGCGCCAACACTGTGCAGGGGGCCCTCCCAGACTCACACCTTCCTCGTTCCATCCGGGCTCCAGCACCTCGCTCTGGGCCACCGCACCTCCCTGCCTCTGTCCCCATGCCTTTGAAGCAAAATGTTTGGAAGAGAAGGAAGCAGGAGAGGGCTCCAAAAACCTTTTATAAACAACTTGTCAAGCACTAAAAATATACGGCAAGGATTCTGATTGGAATTGCATTGTATCTGTAAATAAATTGTGGAGAAAAGACATGTATAATATTGAGTTTTCCAAACTATTTAATAGTTTGTCTGATTAACTCTCAATGTTTAAAAATATTTTCCATAGAGATCTTGCATACATTTTTTAGATTTATTCGCAATTATTTAATACTTTCGATCCTAGTATAAACGTCATTTAAAAAATCAATTTTCTTTTTCTTGCCAGCTTTTAGAAATAAAATTGTTATGTTGCATTTTGAGCTTGGATTCAGTAGTTTGCAAAACTCTCATTTTTTCTTACTTGAATATTTTATCTGCAGATTCTTTTGGATTTTCTACGTGAACAGACATGTAATCTATAAATTGTGATAGTTTTGTTTCTTCTTTTCCAATGCCTAGAATATTATTTTTCTTATGCAAGCAGGGTTTCAAAAAAGGGTGGAAGAAGAGTTGGAATCCACTTCTTGTCGAAATTGCAAAGGAAAAACAGAATATCTCTCTATGATTATGTAGATAGTGGGTTTTAAAAGTAGGTGTCCTTTATTAGTGTGTTAGTTTTCTCTGGCTCTGTAACAAATTATTATCGGTGGAAGTGTGGTCTTGGGGTACCGCTGGAAGAAGCATTTCTGGAGGCCCCCACGGGAGGATGAGGTTTGGTAAGAAGCTTTATTTCCACGAATTACACCCCTGGGTTTCCAAAGCCCCATCTCCCTTAGTCCAGTCAGAGAAGTGGAGCTGGGATTTCAGTGGAGCTAAAAGTAAAGCCAGTGTCCAGACTTTCTTTTCTGTGTTGGAGCTGGGTCCAGGTCAACATCAGGCTACTTACAGCCCATTAGTCCATTGTGTGTGTGGTCCACGCACATATTTATTATTAGCAGTTGTACTGAAGTACACTGGCCTAACATTTGTTCCATTTAAAAAATAAATATATCATTTGGGCCATAAAAAATATCAATCATTTTTCTTTGCTGTTATAAGATTAATGATAAACTGTTCTGTGTACAGCATTTCTATATGTGTGCTGTTTCAATTTTTAGTGAAAAGATACTTTTACTAGAAGAATAGTGTTAGCCCTGGCCGGTGTGTGTCAGTGGTTAGAGCATTGGCCTGTGCACCAAAGGCTTTGATTCTTGGTCAAGGCACAGATCTGGATGCAGGTTCCATCCCTGGCCCCAGTCAGGGCGAGCGTGGGAGGCAAGCAGTCGATGTGTCTCTCTCTCACATCAGTGTTTCTCTCTCACTCTCCCTCCTTCCCTCCCTTCCACTCTGTCTAAACATAAATGGGAAAAATACCCTCAGATGAGAATTAACAAAAAATAAAAAGTTCTATACCCAATGAAAGAGTTATCGTCCACAAACTCCCCAGAGGCATTAGATAAGTATTAAAAGAAAAAAATTGTGAAGTACTGATACATGCTGGAACATGGATGAATGGGCTACAGAATATCAGGACAGGTTTGAAAGGGGAAGTCAGGTTAGGTGAGTGTTAAACCTAAACAAATGAGTGACTCTAAGGAGACCGTTCACTGTCTGCTGTAACCTGGGAAAACAGGTTCAAGAAACTATGGTTAAGATTGGAGGGAAGACACAGAAAAGATGAACTATAAGGGAGGGAGGGAAAGGAAAGAGTGTATTGACTGGGTTATTGATTTTCTTACAGATGTTGGTCTGATGGGATGATCTCTCCTGGGGGGTATCTAATCCAGGAAATTTAGTTGTGGATAAAATCTGTTTCAATAGCAGGTGCTTTTGGTTGGTGCAGAGCTTGCTGTTCCCACACATCTCACTGTGGAAAACTGCATAAAATAAAATCCAAAGGAATATATTAGGAAAACGTCTCAAGCAAAGATCAATGGGAAAGAAGAAGAAAGTGCTCAGGCCGGCAGAGGGCGCGGCGCCGCTGGAGGGAAGGGCAGAGGCCCCTGAGCGGGCCCCTGGGACGTCCCGCTGGAGCCGCGGGCGGAGGAAACGGGGCAGCGCGGGCACCAGGCCTGGGCCCGGGGACACCCCTGCGGCGGGATGACACGGAGGCCGCCGGGGCCACTTCGCAGGGCCATTTCCTCCCAGAACTGGCTGCAGTTCTCCAGCTGGGACGGCCGTGGGGACCCGCGGGCGGGACAGCCTTCCCTGGGGAGGAGGCTCCCTGCTGAGGCAGTCACAGCAAACGGAGCGGCGCTGTGCCCGGGGCCAGCACCGGCTCGGGGACAGCGTGGAGACCGCGTCCCGAGGTGAGCCCAGCGCCCTGCAGCGTGAAGGCGCCGGGACGCGGGCCCGCAGCGCGAAGTCAAAGCTGAGACTGGAAAGGCTGCGGGGAGACTCTCAGTGAGGCCCCCCGGGCCTGCGGCCACCGCGCACTCTAAAGACAAAGGCAGGAATTTCTTAAATGACAACCGGGTGTGCGAGTGAATTACAGCCCCTGTTACATCTTGGCTGCAAAGTGAATCCCACGGGGTCAGACTTAACCGCTATGGGGGGTTTCTCCCAATTGCTTTTTAAAAACTGGGATGTAACGTAACATTCACTGTTTGAAAGTGTACAAGTCAGTGATTCTTAGTCCATCAGCCATGTTGTCAAACCATCACCACTCCCTAATTCCAGAGTATTTCCATCACACCAAAAAGAAACCCTGCTCATATAAGCCCTGAGTCCCCACTCTCCCCTCCCCGGTCTACTGGTCACCACAAATCCGCTTTTATTTTTCCCTATGGATTTGCCTGTTCTTGACATTGACGGGCACTTGGGCTGTTTCCAGATCTTACCTGTTGTAAATTGTGCTGCTATGGATACAGGGTGCTTTGGGTTTCTTAGGATATATCCCTAGCAGTGGGCTCGCTGGGTTAATTGGCAGTTCCATGTTTAATTTTCTGAGGAAACTGCACACTGTTTTCCATGGTGGCCGCACCAGTCTGCATTCCCACTGGCACTGTATTCAAGAAGGTGCTTGATGTGATTTAAATCTTCTTGGACTTGTGGAGACTTGTTTTGTATCCTAACATGTGTCCATCTTTGAGAATGTCCTGTGTGCCCTTGAGAAGAGTGTTTCTTCTGCGGCTTTGGGGTGGAATGTTCTGTAAATGTTGATTAAATGCATCTAACCTAGTGTGTCATTTAGAGTCCCTGTTCCCTTGCTGATTTTTGTCCGGGAGCTCTCCCTGGTGAGGTGGGTGGGATGTTGAAGTCCCTCCCATGGCTGCATTGCGGCCGATGTCTCCATTAACGTCTGCAGAAGCTCTTTTCATATTGAGGTGCTCCTGTCTGGGGCGCACATGTGCTTACAGGGTTATGCCCCTTGTTGGATCCGTTCCTTTAGTGTGTAGGGACCTTATTGTCCCTTGCTGTGGCCTTCATGTTGAAGTCTATTTGTCAGATATGAGTATTGCTGCCCCAGCTTTTTAAATTCCCGTTTGCAGGAAGGTGAGTGTCTCTCCCTCCTTCACCCTCCCTGCTGCGCGGAGACAGGGCTGGAGGGGACGCAGCGCCCCCGCCCCAGCCCCGCCTGGCCCGGGCCCGCACCCGCTGGAGGAACGGAAGTCCCCCTTCCCCCCAAGTCAGCCTCCAGCCCAGGAGGCCCCCCCCCAAACAGAATTTCCGGGCGGGGGGCAAATCCCGGAAGGTTTTCTTTCCCGGCGGCTTGGGGGAGGGGGCGCATTTCTCCGAAGTTGCGGGATTTCTCCTCTCCGGGTGAGGGCGGCTCTTCCTCCGGGCGGAGCGGGCGGGGTGCGCTCGGACCCGGGCCCAGCCGCCTGAAGCACAGCGCCCCATCCTCCACCCTGCAGCCGCCACTTTAGGCTGAGCCGGAGCAGCGGACCCTCCCCCAGAAGCGCTGCCCTCCCCCCTCCCTGCGCAGAGGAGCGGCCCCCCGAGGACGCCGACTGGAGAGTCAATGAGCCGGGGCTCAGCTCCCGCGGCGGCCCCGCCAGCTCCCCGCCCGGCCCCGACCCAGCTGCTCCCCTCCCAGACAGAGAGGAGTTTGTTTTTCTGCCTTTATATCCTCCCGCAAACACTGCTGGGGCTGCCGGTTTGTTTAGGGCACAAGCCCGCTGGGAGCCCCCGGCGGTGGGTAAATAAATCTCTAAGCACTCAATTTGCTGCCCTGTGACTTAGCCTCGGTCACCTGGGCACAACCCCGCCAGCCGGCCTCCCCTCCCCCCGTCTCCCGCTCTCCCTGCTTCCCCTCTATCCCGCCTTCATTCCCCTCCCTCCTCCACCTCCACTCCCCTCCCCCCTCCCCCAGGCCTCCCACCTGCCCTCAGCCCTGAGGCTGCGGGTCACCCTCGGGTGCGACCTGGAGCAGGACCACCTCCCGGAGCTCCCTGGGGGAGACCTTCCCCCCCGTTGGGGACAGCTCCCTGCGAGGGGGAAGGTGAGCAGGGGAGTGCGTGAGGGCGGCTTCACTGCCTGCAGGGGAGTCATGTTTGCGGGGAGAGCGGCCCTGCGGGTTGAAAGGGTGACCTGCCAGGGCCCAGGAGCTGAGGAAGGAGGGACGGAGCCCCGGCTGTGGAATCAGTGTTGGGGGCCCGCGGGGCGCAGATATTCCTGCGCTCAACCCATCCACTGGGGTCCCCGCCAGCTCCTGGAGCAGGACACTCACTTGACCCTGTAGCCCGATCCCAAATTTATATTAGTTATTCGTTCCCAGCTTCCCCTGCCTGAACCTATCATCTGATTTTAGTT
The DNA here is from genome assembly GCF_054644295.1 of Miniopterus natalensis. NCBI lineage: Eukaryota > Metazoa > Chordata > Mammalia > Chiroptera > Miniopteridae > Miniopterus > Miniopterus natalensis. Next base: position 114,774,438 of record NC_142081.1, on the reverse strand, counting down.
CCTTTGTATTTATAGGTAATCTCAAGAGATTGCTTTTAATGGAATATTTAAATGCAAGTATGTCTTGTAAAACTGCATAGAATTTATCCTAAAACTTTTTCCTAATTTGTTGTTGAACCGGTCAGTAATTACAAAATGTGTGATGAATTCTGTAATGTAATGAAGAGCCGGAAGTTTTTAAAAAATAGTAGCAGTTTGGAATACCGTACTCCTTTCTGCATGGTCCCCAGTTTGTGGTCACTCCTGTCTTGTCATAATTTCTTCTTCTTAAAATGCCCCCCATTGGCATCTGTCAGCTGGGACTTGCCCGCCCCTCTGTGCCCCTAATTTTAAGCTGAGATGAGTGCGGTCCTTTCCTCTGTCCCACAGTGTGCAGCGTGTCCAGCATCAGGTCAAGGCAGCTCCGAATCCTTAAGGGAGAATCTAAGTCTAGAAATGGTGTCGGTGGAGCTCACTTGAAAAGCAAATGCTTCTAGGCCTGAGTCAGACCTCTGGCCATGTATCTGGAAGAAGCCGGTGTTGCAGGAAGAGGCCGTATGAATGAAAAATGAATCTAGGGCCCTGAATTTTATTTTCAGTTCAGTATTTACCCTTTTAATGGACTATGGATATGCTGAACAAATTTCTGTAAAAATTGGCCCATTTATATGGATCTAGCCATTCTCTGAGAGTATGATTTTAAGTAAATATTAATATAGATTATTGGGTACATTGTTTCTCTCCTTTGAACAGGCCACAAGTTTTGTGTGTAAAATACATTTCCCTGTATTTCAAGGTGAGCTATAAATAAATCCATATAACTCATGTCAAATCAGTTACCTTTTCAATGGGAAAAACGCAATTCTGTTGTAGTTCTAGTGAATAAAAATGCTTAAAACAAATGAAGTTATTTACTCAAAAATAATCTTTAAAATCTTCAATGTTATCGCTTGATTTAAAAAGAAACCCATCTTTCATTTGAAGTTTCCCTGATAATTCGGATTAAATTCATCTCAGATTTCTCTCTCTTTATAGAGCTTAGTTTGCACCCTGTTGGAAGCTTTTTAGCACTTACATCATCTGCTTGATAATGGAGCTGTTAACGTGTGTGTTGTGCATTTAATCATGAGTTCCAGAAGATGAAAATTATGTCTTATTAATTTCTGTGTCCCCAACAGTGCTTTCCACATAGTACTTGTTCAGTAAATCTTTGCTGAGTTAATTGTTTAACCTAAAGCCTATTATTTTTAACTTGTGAACCTGGAAGTATGGGCTCTAAACAAACATTTGGGCTGATCGATGTCATGGGGGTGTGGAGGAAGCAAAAGAGAAAAGTACAATTATACTGTGACTGCTCTTCTCTAAAACAAGTGGGGCTGTCTCAGCGCTGTGGGCTTGGGGGCAGCCTCCAGGCAAGCCATTTCCTTCCACAGTACTGTTTTCAATGGTAAGGCGATTGAGTGTATGATCACTAGGTACCTATAATTATGTAAATTGTAACCTTGGAAAGCAATTTTATATTTTGAGCCAAGGAAGTTTTTATAACTATTCATGTACACATAAGAGGTGGAAGGTATACTGGTCAATGTTAGGGGAAATGCACTTTTTAATCTGCCTTTACAGAAAATAATTAAGGTAACTTAAACAAAAAACAAAAAACTCTCTTGGCAGTGTTTTTTCTCCATTAGAAAATGAAGGAAACTTCCTATATAATTTTATGAACCATGCTATTATCTTATGTACATATTTTATTATAAATTCAACATGTATTTAATATTTATTGAATGTCAGCCATGTGCAGTGTCCTGTGGGAAGACAAATGAGTCAGCCATTCATATCTCAAGTTGCTTATAATCTTAACAGGAAGGATATGAATTACACAGGTAACTATAGTAGAAATGCAGTATAAGTGATATTAAAAATAGCCTTTACATATATTAGAGTCAGGATGGAGGAAGATTTTTGAAAAATGAGATTATTTGAACCAAAGTTTGGGTAAGCTTCTGAAAGCTACAAATGAATGGAGACTGTTAATCAGGTTGGGGGTGGGAGGAGAGAAATGACATAAGTGAAGATAGAGAGCCCTGGCCAGTGTGGCTCAGTTGGTTGGAGCATTGTCCCGTACACCAAAGGGTGGCAGGTTCGATTCCCGGTCAGGGTGCATACCAAGGTTGTGGGTTCAATACCTGGCTTAGGCTGGGGCACATGCAGGAGGCAACTGCTGTTACTCTTACATCAATGTTTCACCCCCCTCCCCCCGTTCTCATACCCTCTCTCTGAAGAAAAATCAATGAACATGTCCTCGGGTGAGCATTAAAAAAAGAAAGAATATAGGGACTATTCAAGGAGTTTTCAGATATGATTAAATTTAGCTATGTTTGGCTGGAGCACAAGGTAAGGAAATAGTGGGTGGCAGAGATGAAAAAGTATTAATAAAGACCGGATAATGGAGGGCTGTAAATGCCAAGCTGAAAAAGTTTTTGGATTTGACTTGTATATTGAGGAACTATTAAATATTTTAGGTAGTGAAGTGATGGGTCACATCTGTGGTTTAGGAAAATTAATTTGTCAATCGACTATAGGATGAATTATATGAGAAATTAGAGAATGCTTCAGAAGATGGAGGTTGTGCCCTGGCTGGTGTGGCTCAGTTGGTTGGGCGGCATCCTGTGCACTAAAGTGTTGCTGCTCTGATTCTGCCATCAGGGCACATGCCTGGGTTTGGGGATCGATCTCCAGCAGGAGGCACGCAGGGGGCAGCCTACTGATGTGCTCTTGCATCGATGTTTCTCTCTCTCCCTCTTCCTTCCTCTTTCTCTAAAAATCAATAAAAAATTTTTTTTAAAAAAGATGGTGGTTGCAGTTTGGGTGAAAATATTTAATGTCCTGAACTAGGCCCAGACAGTGGGAATAGAATATTGCAAAGAAAGAACAGGATTTACTTGGCAACGACTGAATACGGAATTGAGAAAGGAACCACACATTACCACGTTGGCAGTAATGAGTGTGCAATGTATTTTAGTTTATTCTTGTGTAAGCTGGTGGTCTAGTTTCGTGTTTTGCATGTACCTGTCCAATTTTCCCAGTACCATTTCTTGAAGAGTTGTCTTTACCCCCATTGTATGCTCTAAAACATTCAAACACATGGAGGCTAAATAGCATGTTATTAAATAATGAATGGGTTAATAATGCCATCAATGAAGAGATTAAAAATTACCTAGAAACAAATGAAAATGAACATGCACCACCACAAAATGTATGAGACACAGTGAAAGTAGTCCTGAGAGGGATGTTCATAGCACTATAGGCCTACCTCAAGAAGCAAGAAAAATCTAAAAAAAAATTAACCCTACACCTGAAAGAACTAGAAAAACAACAAACAAAGCCCAGAGTAAGTAGAAAGAAGAAAATAATAAAGATCAAAGTGGAAATAAATGACATAGAGACTAAAAAACAAAAAACCCCAAAAGATCAATGAAACCAGGAACTGGTTGTTTGAAAAGATAAACAAGATTGATGAACCTTTAGCCAGACTCATCAAGAAACAGAAAAGACCCAGATAAAATCTGAAATAAAAGAGGTAAAGTAGTAATTGATACCGCAGAAATACAAAGGATTATAGGAAAATACTGTGGACAACGGTATGTCAATAAATTGGACAACATGGGTGAAATGGATAAATTCCTAGAAACATAACAAACTTCCAAAACTGAACCAGGAAGAATCAGAAAACCTGAATAGGCTGATTATAACTAATAAAATTGAAGCAGTAATCAAAATACTTCCAGCATGGAATACTACGCAGCTGTAAAGAAGAATCTGATAACTTTGGGACAGTATGGATGGACCTGGAGAATATTATGCTAAGTGAAATAAGCCAGGCAGCGAAAGACAAATATCACATGATCTCGCTTATACGTGGAATCTAAAGACCTTAATAAACTGATGAACAGAATAGATTCAGTGACATGGAAGCATAGATGAGACTGACGAATGTCAGAAGGATGGAGGAGGGTGGGTGGGTGGAGGGGGAGAGAGTAACCAAAGAATTTATATGCAGATATGCACAAACCAAGGATAGGGACAATGGTGGGGAGAGGGACTGGGGAGGGGGAAGGAACGGGGTAGAATGGGTCATTGGGGAGAAAAAGGGACATCTGTAATATTTTAAACAATAATAAAATAAAAAATAAAAAATACTTCCAGCAAACAAAAGTCCAGGACCGGATTGCTTCACAAGTGAATTTTACCAAACATTCAAAGAGGAGCTAACACCTATCCTTCTCAAACTATTCTAAAAATTCAGGAGGAGGGAGGACTTCCAAGCTCTTTATATGAGGCCAGCATTATTCCAGTTCTAAAAACAGATAAAGACTCTACAAAGAAAGAAAATTATAGGCCAATATCCCTGATGAACATAGATACTAAAATTCTCAACAAAATACTAGCAAATTGGATCTAGCAATATATTTAAAAGATCATACACCATGATCAAGTGGGATTTATTCTGGAGATAAAAGGTTGGTACCATATTCACAAATCAATAAATGTGATACAT